>NC_068999.1:41716842-41725456 GCF_001194135.2 Octopus bimaculoides
CAACACCAGGCTCCAATCTAATTTGGCAGAGTTTCTACAGCTGGATGCCCTTCCTAACGCCAACCACTCAGAGAGTGTAGTGGGTGCTTTTACGTGTCACCCGCACGAAAACGGTCACGCTCGAAATGGTGTCTTTTATGTGCCACCCACACAAGCCAGTCCAGGGGCACTGGCAACGATCTCACTTGGCTTGCCAGGTCTTCTCACGCACAGCACATTTCCAAAGGTCTCGGTCAGTAGTCATCGCCTCGGTGAGGCCCAATGTACGAAGGTCTTGCCTCACCACCTCAGCCCGGTGAAATGTTGCACAAAATATCATGCAGTGCTTAGTTGTGTTCTGAGTTCAAATCTTGCCCAGATGGATTTTGACTTTAAAGTTCCAGTTAAATATTAATACTAATTTAATTAAATGTAGCTCCCCACCACCACCACCACCACCTCTCCCAAATGTCTAACCTTGTGCCTATCTGAAATTCATATTATTACTATTCTTAATATTGGCTAATTAACACTAATTGCTCATTGTTGTGTGTTGCTATGTGTGTTTTTTTTTTCTTCTCTTCTAATTAGTTATTCCCTTAACTCTTCGTTAGTTGCAATTGATTGAGAGGGATGAACGCTCTCGAGCACCTCCTGCTAAATCAGATGAGGTGAGTAATTAAAAACAAAAAATGAAAAAAAAATCTTACCATTTATTTTTTAAAACCATTTTTCTTTCATCATGTCTTTGGCTGTCACAGCCCATGTTTCACTGCCATGTAGCATAGCTCTTCACACGCAAGCTTCATACAATCTGCCTTTCACTCTGAGAGAGAGGCCCTTTGTTGCCAGCAGAGATAGGAGCTCCTTGAACTTTGCCCAGCCTATTCTTATTCTCACAGCTATGCTCTCAGAGCATCCACTTCCACTACTAACTTGGTCATCTGCATAATGGAAGCTATCTACTACCTCTAGCTAGGTAATGTTACTTCCAGAAAATACCAATTCTATTTTTCTAATAGATATTCAGCATAATTATTGGAATAACCATGAAATTTCATTTCACAGTTAAAATGGTTAAGTCACTGCAGCTGACCCAATGGAGATAAGTGCTTTCCCTCATTATTCCTCCTATTTTCTTTATTTCAGACCCCCATGGAACAAGATACCGTGCCTGAGTCTTCGGATGGGGCTGCTGACCAGCAACCTGCTGAAGAGGAGCCACGGCCAGATGTTGCCATGGATCCAGAATAATCACTTCATTCTTTTAGATTGATTCATCACATATTTCTGATTTTTTTTTTATTTTCAAACTTGAAGATTTTTTTTCATTCTTCAATTCACGTTTTGTCCAGCCTCTTACATTTTAGGCTGCTTGGAGCATATGTAATAATAATTACGCAATAATATCATTACTTTAAAAAAAAAAAATTAAAGTAAATTTGCTGTTTGTTTTATTATATTTTTACTTATTGTGTGTATGTGACCTCGAGAGTGGCTTAGGTGAAAACTGAGAGAAGTTTGTCTGGTTGTGTGGTAAGAAACTTGTGTCCCACTGAGTGGCGCCTTTGGCAAGTGGATTTGGTAGACAGAAACTGAAAGAAGCCCATCATATATATATATGTGTGTGTGTGTCTTTGTGTTTGTCCCTCACCACTGTTTGACAACCGATGTTGGTATGTTTACCTCTGTAACTTGGTGGTTCATCAAAAGAGTTTGATAGAATAAGTGCTGGTCTTATAAAGAATAAGTCCCAGGGTCGATTTGTTTGACTAAAACCCTTTAAGGAAGTGCTCCAGCATGACCACAGTCAACTGAAACAAGTAAAAGAATAAAAGAATGTATATGTGTGTGTGTTGACATTGCTTAATAGCTGTAAACAAGTGTCACTGTTATACAAGCAGTGTCATACATTCTCAGTCTTCTGTGAAAATATGTCTGTCCAAACAATATTACCTTGCTTGGAAGCAGGTGCGGATTGGTGACAGGAAAGGCATCCAGCTGTAGAAAATAGGCCTCAGTAAACAGCCATTCAAGCATGGAACAGTGGATGTTAAATTGACGATGATGATGATTGAAATTTTTGCTACTATTTCTATCAAGTTGAACAACCACATAGAGGCTCTCTCAGCTTGTCTTGACTAAATATATATTTGGACGGTGTGTAGATATGTCTGCACATAAGTATGACTCTATATATTAGCAGGGAGGTGGAGGCTTGAGCATTGGAGCTAGTGAAAAGAATCTCACCTCAGCAGCAAACAGAATATGTTGGAGATCAATTCTCTATTAATTTTAGTAATTTTGTAATGTGGACTGGAAAAAAAACCCTATCATCATGAAATATGTGGAGAATCTTTTATCAATAATTGCAAATTTACAAGACACAAAAGGATACACCCTGGAGAAAAACTTATTTCACGCTATGTGGAAAAACCTTTTATTGCAAACTCTAGAAACGAGCATCCACTGGAGATAAACCAAATTTCTGTGACAGGATGAGAACAGAGCCTTTTATTCTTATCAGTTGAAATACTCTGCTTTTGCTCCAATTAATTTCAAAAATAGAGAATTTAGTAAAGTGTTTTTATCATTCTTGAGCTGGTGTTTAGAACATACAGCTCTCTGGTTTACCAGTTCCGGTCACATCGTCTAACCCATGCCAGTATGCAAAATGGACACTAAATGATGATGATGATATATATATTTATGTATATATATATATATACATATATAGATAGGTAGATAAATTATAGAAAATAGTTTGAATGATATCATCACCATCAAACATCTGCTTTCCAAGCTGGCATGGGTTGGATGGTTTGACTGAAAACTGGTGAGCTACACTAGATTCCAATCTGGTTTGGCATGGTTTCTATGACTGGATGCCTTTCCTAATGCCAACCAGTCCAAGAGTGTAGTGGGTACTTTTTATGTGTAACTGGCATGGGTTACCATTGACATGGCACCGGCATTGGCCACGTGCTCAAATGTTCCTTTTTATGTGCCATCAGCCATGGCTATGATTTCACTTGGCTTGACAGGTTTTCTCAAGCATAGCATATCACCCAACATTCCTTATTTAAAATCACTACAATTGTTTCGACAAATTTTTACACTCTTAGTGCATTAATATGTTGTGCAAACACTATCATATATCAAAGGTGTAAGATGCACTTCTTCAGGTGATTGTTTGAGTAAGTCCTTTGTTAGGTTATACTGTCATTTCACTCAATGGGAGAATGCATACTCAAAGAAATATGTTATATTCAGCAGTTTACAGACTAAACTAAACCTATTCATATTGTGATAGACAAAATACAATTACTATCAAAGTACAAAACAAATAAACAGACACACACACACACATGTATACACAAAAGGGTCAAGCTGACTGAATTACAATTCTACCTCCATGGTCAGAGAAGAAAGTGCAAAACAGAATGATGAATAAAATAAAATTAAGTGTTGAGAGATAATAATGTGATAAACGAAGGAAGACTGACCATTTCTGTGCCCATCAACTGTTTCTATGAAAGACCTAAATTACCTGCTGTCTTTCTCAATAAAACACCCGATTCCATTCTACACAGGAATCAACTATTTAAAGTTAATGCATGACCATCTAGCTTTTATATCCTTTTTTGAAGTAATTAGAAAAATAAGTTGGGTATAAAACCCCACTGTATACATATTCTTTCAAATACCCACATACAAAGTACAGTATATATTGGGTTGGCATATAATTATTGTGGCTTTTTTTCAACAAAAATAATAACAACATGTAACAAAAACATCTTTAAATGATCATTCTGGAGCATATTCACCATCTACTTCAATAACTACTTCCCATTTGCTTGGCAGACGGTTAGACTGTCATTTAAAGATGTTTTTGTTGAAAAAAGCTGCAATAATTATGCACCAATCCAATGGATTCATATATATATATACACACACATATATCTATTTATGTATGCACACATATATGCTTCCTGCATATATTTTTACTATTTTTGTTTATATCAAAATTGATATATGTTGAGTTGGAAGTCTAACCCACATACAAGGTAAGGTCATGCGATGCAAATGGATGCGGACAGTTGCATATAGACGTACCAATCACTTATAGTGAATGGGAGAGGAGACAAAAAAAAACATGGGACAAGGTACTGAAGGCCAATCTTAAGACACTGAGCCTTATGAAGGGGATATCTAGTGCCTTGTAGTACTCAATACCTGTCCACTAACACAGCAGAATTGATATTGGTGCTGGTGCCAAGCAAAAAGCACCCAGTACACTGTAAAGTAGTCAGTGTAAGGAATGGCATCCAGACATAGAAACCCTGCCAGAACAGACAATGAAGCCTGGTGTTGTCACCTGGCCCCTTATTGTCTCCTTTCAAAAAGTCCAAGTAGCGATAACTGAGGGATGTTAATCAATTTTCACCAATCAAAACATTCAGTGAGGTATGTGGGTGGTCCTGTGAGTATTTAGACCAGTGGTTCCCAAACTTTTTCAGGCCTGCCACCCCCTTGACACCCAGGCCATATTCCTAGCACCACCACCCCAGCTGACCATTACAGACATGGATCTCTTTTGGAAGCAAATGTATTCCACAAATAAAACTTGACCTAATGAACCCATCATTTTGTTTTTATATGAATCGCTACCCCATTATTGACCCACCTTTTCCTGGGACTGCTACAATAAGTTGGCAACAAACCATCACTCTATCCTGCTGCTACTGTATAGCTCTCTCAGAGATTTAGAAATGCAATATTTTTAATATTTTCCTTGTTTTAAACAAAATTTCTGTAAATTTCCATGGAGGAATTGAATGATCCAAAACAGTTTTTTAAAACTTTTATGACATAATTTGTAATCTACAAGTTCATAAAGAGTATCTCTGCCAAATTTCATTTAAAATGATGCCTTTATTTAAAAAAAAAAATCTAAGCAAAAGCAAATTTCGGGATGGGACACCAAACTGTAGTTCTGCCTCTATATAGTGGGGCGGCTACGTCATCTTACTCGTCTGCTTAATCCGCATTATTCATGCGCATATTAGATCGTAATTCACTTCCGGTATCCATGCCTAAGTGCGTAATTAATGTTTCTTATCGGGACATTCAGATCGGAAAGTAATTTATTTAGAATATAAAATAATTACAATATAACCATATTCGTCTTTTATATTATAGGATTTATTTAAAAAAAACCATTAGTGATTTCTCGAACGTTTGTCAAGAAATATTTGCTCAACATCAAAGTTGACACAGATTTAATGTCTTATGTTTGTGATACAATTATTCTGAATTATATCATTTGAGCTGAGATTATTATTAATATATATCTTTAGTTCACAAGCTGGAGTGTGTACACAATGAATTTTAATTCTAATTAAAAGTGGATTTATTTACAAAGGAGTGCTTTTTGCAGCATCTTCGGATAATCGACTCGTGGCAAATGTTTGCGAAAAGTGTCGAAGATGGAATAATTGTTGGATGTAAACTGATTAAAAAAAGGAATGAAGCCGAGAAAAGAAAAAAGAAAACATCGTGCTGAGAGAAGAAAAATTGTGAAAAGAGATGATTAAGTGTGAAACTTGATTGATTTTTGTTTTTTAATTTGAAGAAATGTGAAAAATGAGAAGCATAAGCATTGTGATATTACTGAAAAGTCAATGACCCCAACAGATAAACTGTTGACATTCATACGCGAGAAATGCCTTATCACTGTGATATATGTGGTAAATCATTCTCTCAGAATTGTAATTTAACTAGACACAAACATATTCATACAGGAGAGGAACCGTATCACTGTGATGTCTGTGGTAAATCATTCACTCGAAACGATCATTTAAGTGAACATAAACGTATTCATACAGGTGAGAAACCATACCAGTGTGATATCTGCGGTGAATCGTTCTCCACGAGAGGTAATTTCACCACCCACAAACGTATCCACACCGGAGAGAAACCGTATCACTGTGGTATATGCGGCAAGTCATTCTCTGTAACTAGTAACTTAAATGCCCACAGAAGCATTCATACAGGAGAGAAACCATATCATTGTGGCATCTGTGGTAACTCATTCTCTCATAGTGGTGACTTAACTAGACACAAACGTATTCATACTGGTGAGAGACCCTATCACTGTGATATCTGCGGTAAATCGTTCCCAAGAACATGTACTTTAACTACCCACAAACGCATCCACACTGGAGAAAAACCATATGCATGTGATATCTGTGGTAAATCATTCTCTCATAGTAGTGACTTAACTAAACACAAACGTATTCACACAGGAGAGAAGCTCTACCAGTGTTATATTTGTGGTAAATCATTCTCTGCAAGCAGTTCTTTAACTGCTCACAAACGCATCCATACAGGAGAGAGGCCCTATCATTGTGATATTTGTGGTAAATCATTCACACAACCATTTAAATTAACAACTCACAGACGCATCCATACGGGAGAGAAACCATATCACTGTGATATCTGTGGTAAGTTATTCACTCGAAGTGGTGACTTAAATAAACACAAACGCATCCATGTAGGAAAGGAACCATATCACTGTGATCTGTGGTAAATCATTCCCACAAATAACTTCACTAGTTACTCAAACGCACCCATTAAAAGAAGGGGAAACAATATCATTATGGTGAATCATTCTCAAACTATTCACAAATATAGACATACAGGAGAATAACCAAACTACTATGATTCTATGTGGTAAATTGTACTGTCTAAGACTGTGGTTCTCAATCATCTTTAACTATGGACCCCTTTGATTGTACTATTTTATTCTGGTGGATCCCATAGCTATTCGGTGTATAAAAATTAGTTTTATAGAAACTTCTTTCAAAATTCCTATTTTGTTTTTCACACATTAATTTGCATAGGTTGAGCTATGTAAAACATTTGAGAAAGAAACCCAGTTGTTTCTTGCAATAGACACATCTAAAACAAAAAATTTTTCATGGACCCTCCAAATACTGCTGTGGCTCCCCAATTTATTGTGTTGCTTACATGGACCTCCCCCACCAATCTTATGTGGACTCTCAGGAGTCGTATGGACCCAGGTTGACCCACTGGTCGAAAAGATGTAATAATTATTCACAAACCTATTTGTTATTCAGGAGACAAGACGTGTCCGTTGTATGTGGTTAATTATTCTCTCACAAAGGTGACTTCACAAACGTGAGAAACCACCACATCACATATGGTTCTGTCTAAAAACTATACATATATAGTATTTTCTGTATACAGACAGTGTTCTGTCTAAAAACTATACGTACATATACAGTTTATTCATACATAAGTGTAAACATATCAATAATAAATTAAAGAACAGGATAATCAACTGTGAAGTATTCACACAGCTAAGATCATCATCATCGTTTAACGTCCGCTTTCCATGCTAGCATGGGTTGGACGATTTGATTGAGGACTGGTGAACCAGATGGCTACACCAGGCTCCAGTCTGATCCTAGTGTCATATGAACGTATAACAATATATTCTTTACAATCGTTGGCAGCAGGACACTTTCTTTACCTGGGTTTATTATTAATAAATTCACTTTATTTTGAATAAATTATTTTGAAAATATCTGGTAATATTCAATTTGTTTGGAATTTTTGCAATAATAAATAGGACAATATTATGTGTAATCTTTACTATTCACTGCAAGAGATTCCAGTCAGATATAGATCAATGATCATACCATATTGTAATATTATTTATAAAGATGGTCTTTGTGACATGCCTGTAGATGTTAGAAAGTTTGTCTTCCATATTCCTCTAAATTCTTGCATGTCTGTTATACCATAACTTTGATTGCAGTCTCTGCAAACTTATACAATAGCACTGATTATGCAACATGTCCATCACAGTGACAAGGACAATATAATCAAACATCAGGATGACCGATGACTTGTGAAGTGAATTTGTTTAAAACAATGTTGTGCACCACCAACCCGACTCTCTCATCTGTGATCATGTTCCACACAATGGAGAAACTGGGTTAAGACGACAGGGGATCAAGACAGATGCAGTGGATGACCAAGATGTGTTACTCGCCTCGTCTTGCTCTCCGCAATCCACAATGCACTGCTACATCCACCTTCCTCTCCGTTCGACCATGTAGGTTTCTTCTGCAATGTTCACTGGATCCAGTTTTCACATGTATGTAGGCCAGCTCTAACCTACTAATTAATTCATAGCTGGGGCCCCGACAGGTGCTACTACTTCAGGTCAGAGTAGACCCGCAAAGAACAGTGGCTAAAAGATGGTTTCATCATCATCATCATCATCGTTTAACGTCCGCTTTCCATGCTAGCATGGGTTGGACGATTTGACTGAGGACTGGTGAAACCGGATGGCAACACCAGCCTCCAATCTGATTTGGCAGAGTTTCATGCTGGCATGAGTTGGACGGTTCGACTGGGGTCTGGGAAGCCAGGAGGCTGCACCAGGCCCCTATCTGATCTGGCAGGGTTTCTACAGCTGGATGCCCTTTCTAATGCCAACCACTCAGAGTGTAGTGGGTGCTTTTACGTGTCACCCGCATGAAGGCCAGTCAGGTGGCTTCTCAAAACCTTGAAACTGCTGAATCGGGGCCTCACTTGAATG
>NC_068999.1:41725838-41728026 GCF_001194135.2 Octopus bimaculoides
TATATATATATATATATGTATATATTATATATATATTTGATTAATGAAAGAAGGAAGATATGAGAAAGTTTATTGATCACTACAATTGTTTCGACTCATCTTCTGTCTTTCTCATTAATCAAATACCAAACAAACACTGAGAAAGTGAGCATGCTTTACCGGTAAACTACCAGGTGTATACCACACGATTTATTAGCTAATATATATATGTGTGTGTGTGTATAGAAGGACCATACACATCTTAAAAGTAATTAGACACCATTATATCATTTTGTCTGTACAGAGACTACTCATTAGTACGATATCCAAATGGATTAAATCATTGAAAACTGCTCGGGACATGTTTACTGAATCACTAGATTAAGTATTTAATCCTTTAGCATTTAAACCAGCCGTATCCACCCAAAAGTATTCTATCTGTTTTATCTTTAGAGTAGCCAGATCTGATCTCTCATACCTACTCTACAATGTCATTTTAAATATAAACAATCACATCATCTAAATCTCAAAGCTGTGAGATAATGCAGGGTTAATTCAAAACAATGTGAATAAATAAGGATTGCATTTAATGAGAAACCTGAATGCTGGAAAGTTAAACACATCAAAGAACATTTTGTTTCTAGAAACAAATCTTTCAAAAATGATGGTGTCTATTTACTTTTGAAATGTGTGTGTGTTGTAGAGAGGGAGCTGGTTTTATGCCTGGCATTGAGAGGTTAAAGCAGGTGTGAGGGGATAGGAACTGGTGCCCTGCTGTAGGGGAGAGACATGGCTACCCGGTTGGAAAGAGAGAAAAGAGTATAGGTCTAAATACTGGACTGGTACATTTTCTTCTGTCAACTTCGGGAAAACGAAAGTGGAAGTCCCCCAGTGTGGGATTTGAATTCAGAACATGAAGTGACATTACCAAATTTATTTTATCTGATGCTCTACCGATTCTGCAATCCACTGCTATGTGGTTGCTTCCTTTTGTTTACGTTTACTGAATATTTTTATTTTTTTTGCTTTAGTTAAAAAAATGTTTCAACTGCTTTGTAGGAAGTATTTACTGTTTTAATCAATTAATTTTTTTTTTTACTGTAACTACATTCGATTTTCCGCACATGGTGGAATCTACATGCACAACGTTACCCATTGATTTAAGATTCAGTAATTCGTTCCACATTAAAATTCTATACATGTTAAGAGTTCAATCACCACATTGGACGACAGGAAATATTACTGGTATTTTTACATTTTAATAGACACGTGTTTCAATGAGTCAGTAACCCATTTTCTCAGTATTTCAGATACACACTCACAAACATACATATGTATGTGTCACCATCATCATTTATTGTCTGTTCTCCATGCTAAGATGGTTTGATTTATAAATTTCCAGATTATTAACCTTAATGTAACAAATGAAAGATTATTTTACAATACTTATCAATATTACATTTAGAATAGTTTTATCAGTGATCACCATCAGATGTCTTAATCCAGGGTGGATTTGAAGTGAAAAAAACAATTCTTTCTAAACAATGTTAATGATGTTTTATCCATAAAGCCAATGACAATAATTTATCTAATTAATTCATCTGCCGCTTTCACATCACCATTACAACCTTAATCACATCTTATGTCGACTGAGATGACACAGGGGCATTTGCCTGACACCCAAGAACCATATCCAGTTGACCTTTTGTGTTTTCTTCATACAAGACAAAAATAAGGACTTCTTTTGGTTAGGCACATGAACAATTTTTAAATATATATATATATATACATGCATGTATGTATAAATATGTACATATTTATGTATGTATAGATAAACAGATATATCTCCTTCACCATCATCATCATCATCGTTTAACGTCCGCTTTCCATGCTAGCATGGGTTGGACGATTTGACTGAGGACTGGCGAACCAGATGGCTACACCAGGCTCCAATCTGATTTTCCTTATAATTTCATATATATATATATACACACACACACATATACTAATACATTTATCTATCTATAAATATATACATACACACACACACATACTAAATCAAATTCTATAGTGAACTGAATTCAGAAACAAAGACTCTGGAACATCTAATTTAGCTCATTAGAGAGGGACTATCAAATACCACAATTGCATCAGTTTAAAAAAAACAGTCTTCAGAAAAAAAAAAAAAAAAAAAAAAAAAAAAAAAAAA
>NC_068999.1:41729021-41734093 GCF_001194135.2 Octopus bimaculoides
GGGTTCTCATTCCTAAGGTATTTTCTGATGTCATTATTTATTAATCAGGTCACTGCCTGGAATCGAACTCGGAATCTTGGGGTTAGTAGCCCACGCTCTTAACCACTACGCAATATGCCTGAGTTTGATACCAGGCAGTGATCTGAATAATAATAAAAATAACATCGGAAAAATACGTTAGGAATGAGAACCCAGGTTCGAAATTTCCCCAAGTCACCTGATGAAGGCTGGAGGGTATATCAGCCAAAACGTTGTGTTAAGAACAAACAAGAAGAAGAGAAATATCCGTCAAATTTACATAATTTCTCATCTCTTAAATATTGAACAGAGATTAATTACTGTAAGACATGATGTAGAGTTTGGTTTGTAATTTACTAACGATTGTTTGGAAAAATCAATGGTTCTCTGGCTAGAAAGGGGCATTAGTGAAGAGAGAGAATAAGAGAGAGAGGGAGCAGACCATCTGAAGAGGCCAACTATAAATGTTCTCGATTGCTACTGGGTCGTGTTGGACGTATGGCTTTCAGCAAGTTATAGTTGAGATATGTACAGTAATCACTGGAAATAAACGGAATGTAGAATGCTCGGAATATTCGGTGGGATCTAGAAATTAGAAAGAAAACAAAATGGTTAATATTACCAAAAAGATTTTAAAAAATAAAAAAAAGATACTATGTTTGATGGCATATAAGATAGAGAGAGTGAGGGAGACAAAGGGGCAAAGAGAGTGATAGGAAGAGAAAGAGTGATAGAAATCGAAAGAGTGATAGAGTGAGATTAACAGAAAAAGTGAAAGAGTACGAGAGAGAGAGAGAGAGAGAAAAATCACTTACAGTTGTGGATATAGAAATTTTGATGACACTAAAATTTTCCACTCCTGAGTTTTTTTGGAATATCTTGGTTCCAGTTTGGTTTCTGTAGGCACATCCAGGTCTATCAAATAATGGCACTTACTTATGTTAATCTGAAAGAACACAAGAAATGAAACAACTCAAACAGAAGCAATGATAAACTACAACAAGAGTATTTATCTGTACCCCCATCTCTGACCATCCTCTATTATTCACAAACATACTTGCAGTCTCTATCCACATAGCCTCCTTGTTCTTCAGTCCCCAAAGCCTACCTTGACATCTTGTCACAGTTCCATTCCTATTAGCCCCAATCACTCTTGGAGCTGTGTGTCTCTTCTATTGCAAGAAATCTGTTCCAGCCCCTGTCTTCATACGCTAACCTTTCATCTCTCACCATAAACCCACCTCTCTGCCTGCCTGCCTGTCTGTCTGTCTATCTATTAATCTCTCTCTCTCTCTCCTGTAAGTCCAATCAGTTGAGAGGATTTTATTCTTGCAAGCTACATGGTGACCTCACCAGTGCTGGTGCCATGAAGAAAGCATCCAGCAGTAGAAACCATGCCAAAGTAGACAGTAGGTCTTGGCACAGTCCTCTCACCCATCAGATAATGCTAAACTGCTCAACATATGCCAGTATGGAAGATGGACATTAGAAGAAGATGATGATGATTCTACTTATCCCTGGTTCCTTAACTGCCCTCAAGTAAATGAGAATATCTCTGCTGAAAAGTGTTTAGAAATTTCTCTCTTTATTTAAATTCTTCACCACCACAGCCACCAAAATTCCCAAGTGGTTCATTATTTTGTAGAGATGAGTTTGAAATACCTTCTGAGTGTGGCCAGAAGAATAGCCTGGAGGGTCACCCACAAGTTTCATCTAAAAGTCAACAGGAGCTGATCACCTGTAGATGGTTACCGCTGATCATGGATGGATCAAATACCTGAATCAGTTGTCTCAGAAGAGATGGATTGATGAAGGAGTAACAAAAAAGGACTGATTTTACTTACGTAGCGGGTTGGTTCTTCCATGTTCATGTCATTCATGTGTGAAGGGATTGTCGAAGTTGAATCGGGTCCTTGATAATAGGGTTTGGGTAACTGACCTTTGAACTCTGACTTTATGAAGCGTAAATGCCAACTGGTGAATATGGAAGGGGGAAAAAAAAAAATTAAAATTAAATAAATTATGGTAATATCTCAAGTAAAAAAAAAAAAAAAAAAAATTATTATTTTCTACCATACAAGGGCTGAAATTTTTGGAAAAGTAGTTAGTTAAATACGTAAATACCGGTGCTCAACTGGTATTATTTTACTGACCCCACAAACGATGAAAGGTATTGTTAACCTTGGCTGAATTAAAACTCAGATTGTAAAGCCAGAAGGAATGCAGCTAATCATTTTGCTTGGTTTGCCAATAATTCTGCCTTAAAATGATAAGAATATTATCTCTAAAGATTTGCTCCATAGTTAATCCTTTATTGAGTCAATGTAGAAGTCTACAAGAGTTCCAAGCGGATCAAACAATCCAGGACTAAGGAAGTGTTAAGGAAACAAGATGTTGTAATCAATAATTTCAAGGATTCAATAATCAATCATAGATGTATTTTGCACTTATGAATGACTCAACTGATTCATTTTATCAACTTTTTATGATAACAACAACAATAATAATAATAATAATAATAATAATAATAATAATAATAATAATAATAATAATCTTTTCTACTCTAGGCACAAGGCCCGAAATTTTTGGGGAGGTTGGGGGGGCCAGTCGATAAGATCGACTCCAGTACACAACTGGTAGTTAATTTATCAACCTCGAAAGGATGAAAGGCAAGGTTGATCTCGGCGGATTTTGAACTCAGAAGGTAAAGACAGACAAAATACCGCTAATCATTTCGCCTGGTGTGCTAACATTTCTCGTTGTGAGATTTAGTAATAGAAATTTTCTAAGAGGCAGAGTATTTCAACAGAAATATGGTAATAAAAGGGTTAGAAAAAATTTCACCCAGTTTTACTTACTTGTCGTGGGGAAGAAAAAAACTGCTTGGGAAACGATACCATTCTTTACCCATACACACATTGACTTGTTTATCTGTGGACATAGTATGGATTTCTGGTTTACTGGCAATCTGATTCAGCTCCAGATATACATCCATTGGGCCATGATAACCTTCAAAGTGAAAATTATGAAGATAATCACTCATTTTCTTTTAAATACAAAAAAACTCAGTTGTCTAATGAAAATATTTAATCGTACCTCATAATTTAGTTAGTGGCTAATTAAAAGTATTCAGCAACAAAGAATAAACAAATTTCAGTTATACCTCCTCCTCCTCCTCCTCACCACTGCCGCCAACATCATCGTTTGATGTCCGTTTTCCATGGTGGCATGGCTTGGATGGTTTGTCAGGCTCTCATGAGCATCAGGCCCAAATGCCAGCATTGATGTGGTTTCTAAGTCTGGATGCTCTTCCAAGCACTAATGTAGCTAGAGTATGTGCCCCTCCATCTCACCCCAGACCCCACAAAAAAAAAAAACATATTGCCTACAACATACCCAAAAGTGCTGCCTGGGTTGGACCGCCCCTACTTCCCCCCACCACTAGTGCTTCCAAGTATAACTAATATAATCATATTATAATATAGAGTCACCTCTTAATTGTGGGGAAGCTAGGAGATGGCAGGGGTGGTAAACTGCCAACTGAAAGATCAATGGTTTGTATTCCGCCACTGGAACTGTACAATGTTCATGGTTAAAACACTTACTTCTCAAATAGCCAAAGAATAAGGAGTCTGTAAAAAATCTCCAGAAATTGTCTCTTATATAAGAATTTGTCATCATCATTTGAATGTCCCCTTTTCCATGCTTGCATGGGTCAGACAGAGTTTACTGAAGCAGATTTTCTACAACTTGATGCTCTTCCTGTTACCAACACTTATCTGTTTCCAAGTTAGGTAATATTTCTCCATGGCCAAACATGATTTTGTAGACTATTGGAAATGAATGACACTGCTTGTACGACGGGGACACTCATTTACATCTAGCACATGATGTCAAAACAAAGAGACACAAACATACTCACACTCTCTTGCTCTCTCTCATATCTATGCTTATCAGTCACACCTATGCTGGTTTCATTTTGACTAAACCTTAATGAAAATTCTTGAAAAAAGAAAAGCATGCATGCATGTGTGATGTGTGTGTGTGTCTATGTGAGATGTGTGTTTACCTTGATAAAGCTGAAGAGTTCTGGAAACAGAAAGAACAGTGAAAATTGCAGCACAAATTACTGAGAGAAAATGGTAACTGTCAGAGGATGAAGACTTCTTGGACGAGAACAATGAAGACAATACGTCCTGCAAAGATCAAAAGCAAACAGTTGTTCAGCACATAAACAGTAAACAGTTGTTGTTCATCATATATTACGTAATCATGTTTATTATATATTTCAGTAAACATTTGTTTATCACATAAACAGTAAACAGTTGTTTTTCATATAAACAGTAAATTATTGTTCATATATTACAGTAAACAGTTATCGTATACATAGTAAACAATTGTTTATCATACATTTTATAGTGAACATTAATTTAGTGATCATGTATTACTACAGAGAGACTTTGATGTCTTAATGTAAATTAAATGATGGTATGAATGAAAGTAATATGAAGGAGAAACGAGGAAGAAGATATCTTACCTCCATATAGGTGATTGAAATAGCAGCACCAAGGGCAAAAAATGGATAGATTGGATAAAGAAAACGTTCTTCCTGAAAAAAAATTTTAAAAGATGCGTGAAGTTTCTGTAGATAATGGGTGTATGTTTTTGTTTTTTTTGTGTAGGTGTATGTGTGTGGTTAGGAAGTACATTTGGAAACCATTTGGAACATTGTGTAAGTGTCTGTGACAATAGCCTTGGGCTGACCAGTTTCTAATGAATGGAATTCAATAAATGCAAATGACAATAACCTATTGCAAGTGTGGGCAGGCATGTGCTTCTCTCTCTCTCTCTCTCTGTGCGCACGCATGCACACACACACACACACACACACACACACACATATTGAAATGGAAGTATATAGTTGATATTACTAACCTTATGAGGTCTTGTAAAGAATATGATGATCCAAATAAACATGGGACCCATTGACAGCCACAAAGGAATGTCTGAAAAACAATATATATATATATATATATATATATATATATATATAT
>NC_068999.1:41734144-41735310 GCF_001194135.2 Octopus bimaculoides
GGTTTCATTGGCAATAAAAATCTATGAAAAATTAAAGCAATTACAAATTTTATTTTTATTGCTATATGATACTATACAATGTCACCCTTTTGCAATTCCATATCTAATGAAATAAACTGCTTACACATTTCGTTCCATTTTAAAAGCAGTCAAATATTTGGAGGGATTTAATAAAGTAAATAATGTTTAAATCATTAAACTGGGGACTGGAAGATATGTTATACAAAATGTTTTAACATGAAGTGATTATGGAAGGTTTTAAAAATTCTGTATGAATATTTTAAAACAAGAGTCTTTATATCTTAGAATTAGAAATAGTATCAGACAGGTCATTATCAAAATACATTAACAAGTTAAAATGTCATAGCTACCTCACAGTAATAACAACAAGAACAATATTAATAATTAGTTACTCCCACCATTATTGTTATTGTTATCATTGAGCCAGGTTTGGTGGCAGAAAGAAGAGCATCTTGCTGGAGAAACCATGCCAGAGCTGACACCAGAGCATGATGCAGTCTTTGAATCCATCGAATATTATCATGCCATCTAACCCATGCTAGCATGGAACATGGATGCTAAATGATGATGATGATATATGAATATACACACACACACACACGCATACACACAATAGGCTTCTTTCAGTTTCTATCTACCAAATCCACTCACAAAGTACATTCTGTGTACTTTTCATGCACTTTTGGCTAATTTTTCTGATGAGTTCAGTGCACCTGAGCAGCATTTGTATACAATAAGTTCATTATTATTATTATTATTATTACTATTATTATTATTATTAAAGGCAGTGAGCTGGCAGAATTGTTACCGCACTGGACGAAATGCTTAGCAGTATTTTGCCCGTTGGTATGTTCTGAGTTCAAATTCTGCCGAGGTCTCATTTACATTTCATCCTTTCGGTGTCATCATCATCGTCGTTTAACGTCCGCTTTCCATGCTAGCATGGGTTGGACGATTTGACTGAGGACTGGTGAAACCGGATGGCAACACCAGGCTCCAGTCTAATTTGGCAGAGTTTCTACAGCTGGATGCCCTTCCTAACGCCAACCACTCAGAGAGTGTAGTGGGTGCTTTTACGTGTCACCCGCACGAAAACGGCCACGCTCGAAATGGTGTCTTTTATGTGCCACCAGCACAAGCCAGTC
>NC_068999.1:41736670-41752149 GCF_001194135.2 Octopus bimaculoides
CAATTCATAATCATGTTTATTTATAAAAATATAATGGAATTTTTTAAACATCAAATGGCGATGACGGTCCCGAGAAACAGAGTTGAAACGCTGTTTGATTTTTCTTTTCAGCATTGAATGTTCACCATTCCACTTCCATTGCACACACACACACACACACAAACATTCACATGACTCCCTTTTACATACACACACATATACTCACACAGAATTGAAATGCTGTTTGATTTCGTTTTTCACCGTAGAATTTCCATCATCCCAAGACCAAGTTTGCCATCACTCCTTCCTTCCTTATTCATCTATCACCCCTTCCTTTCTCATTCATATGTTGTGACAGAAAAACACAAGAGCATTATTATAGCAGATCCTTATACGACAGGTTTCCACAGCTTCCTCCTACCAAATTCACACACAAGACACTAATGAGCCAAGGTGCCACGCACTAGAACTGAAACTAGAACCACGTGGTTTCAAACTGAGCTTTGAAGTAGGATTTTCGTTTTTAACTTGCATAAATAAGTAAACGCAGAATGAATCTATAAGAAGTGTTATTAACAAAAACTAAAAGCAAATACTCACTGCTATTGGAAGACATATGAGGGCCAACAAAAATGCAATATTAAAGTTTAGGAAGCCATTGAGAAAATAGAAAGAAAATGGTTCTGTTCCTGTAAAATAAAATATATTAGATAATAACAAAAATAAAAAATGGTTTTTAATATAATTTCTGGTTGAAATTTCATATCAACATCAATCATCATCCTCATCATTATCATTATCATTATCATTATCATTATCATTATCATTATTATTTAACATCTGTGTTCCATGCTGGTGTAGTGGATTGGATGGTTTGAAAGAATCTGAAGAGCCCAAGAACTGCATTGTGGTCCAGTGTCTGCTTCGGCATGGTCTCTATAACCAGATGCCCTTCCTAATGCCAACCATTTTTATCCTTTCTCTTGTGTTGGTGACAAAATGCACCCAAAATGTTGCCATTGTAAAAATGATTGGTGATAGGAAGAACATCCAACCACAAAAAACACAGAACCCCCCCCACCCAAAGAAAAACCCAAAATACCAAAAAACAACATGATATACACAACAACAGAGTTGGCAGGTTTTTCTCTGTTATTGTGTATGTTAAATGATGGAGGACTACATTCAGAACTGAGAAGCTGTGAAACTCACCCAACCCATGCCAACAAGGAAAAACAGATGTAAGATGCTTGATGATGAGGATATATAAATTGGCATATCGAAGTAGATGTAAGAAGGAAGGTTACAACTTACCGTAAATATCGGGTCCGTGTTCAGTGAAAATATTATAAAGGATGATATTCAAAGGAGCAATAACCAATTTGTCATAATAATAACTGTCAATAACAACCACAGGGAGCTGAAATAAAGAAATAACCAATAATAATGATAATAATAATAATAAGCCACCGTCTGTTTTCCATGCTGGCATGAGTTGGACGGTTCGACTGGGGTCTGGGAAGCCAGGAGGCTGCACCAGGCCCCTATCTGATCTGGCAGGGTTTCTACAGCTGGATGCCCTTTCTAATGCCAACCACTCCGAGAGTGTAGTGGGCGCTTTTTACATGCCACTGGCACAGGAGCCAGAGGAGCTGGCGTACTTAATTAATAATAATCACATGTAGTTGATACTTGTACATGTAGTTACTGCCAATAATTGCATGTATGAGGCAAGTGTCTTCTACTAGAGCCCCAGCCGACTTAGTAACAACAGAGGTGTTAACAACAATACTGCTTCAATGTTGGGACTTTTGCATAAGCAAATAGTGGATGCAAACAAACACACACACACATATATTGACCTTTTCTTTTTGATTCCATCTACCAAATCCACTCACAGGCTTTGGTTGCTGAAGGTGCCATGCAGTGGGATTCAACCCAAATGACATGGTTGGGAAAGGAACTTCTCAACCAGGTAGCCATACCTGTGTCTGACATATTTAATTTATAATGTGGTAAGAGAGAAAGAATACAGGAAAAACAATTTCCCTTTTTTTTTTAAATAAACAACAAAAATTCAATGGGGAAATAAAAAAAGAGAAACAGATTGAAAAATATTTACCAAAAACAGAAGCAGTGCAACAAAACACCAGTAGATGAAGTAACTTATTTTCTTTTTCATGAGAACATCACAAGCAATGGGTATCCTGTAAAAACAAAGAGTAAAACCTGTCTTGAAAAAGGAAAGAAGTGAAGAAAATGAGAAAAGAAATTATTTGACCAAAATTTAAACAGCTATACAGTTGACCTGAAAGGAGGATGAAACTGAAATTTGGGACTTGCACAATGTAGTTTATATAGGACAGATTTATGCTTCCATAGTATTGGGTTGGTGCATAATTATTACGGCATTTTTTCAACAGATTTTATTCAACAAACACGATAACAATATGTAACAAAAACATCTTTAAATGGTTATTCTGGAGCATATTCACCATCTACTTCAATTACTGCTTCTCATTTGCTTGGCAGACGATTAGACCATCATTTAAAGATGTTTTTGTTAAATATTGTTATTGTTTTTGTTGAATAAAATTTGTTGAAGAAAAGCTGCAATAATTATGCACTGACCCAATATTTTTCAAATATACTGTCACAGCATGTCTTTACAAGCACAAGATCTTATATTTTCTGTCACAAAACCACTTTAAAACAACTTTCAATGAATGTATGATAAAAAAACATTGAATTTGGTTTTTCCGCAAAACATACTTGTAAAACAGGGGTGTGTCTTATATGTTGGCAAATATTCTAAAATAACAAACATTCATTCATTTTTATGTCTGTTTTTAATAAATTACAAAAAAAAAAAAAAAAAAAAAAAAAATCTTACCCAAGGACTGCTGAAAAGGGCCAGCCAATAAAGGCACTAGCAGCAACAGACAAAATAGCAAACTGTGGTGAATAAAGTAGAAACAATTATATAAATAACATGAATTAATATAAATGATTTTAACAAATTATATTAACAAAGAAAACATGTAAAGGTCTAAGTTCTATCATTTTTGTTTCAACATTCACTTCTCCATACTTGTATGGATCAGACAAAATTTGTTGAGGCAGGCATTCTATGACAGAACATCACCCTTGTTAAGTGGGTGAGCTGGTAGAAACGTTAGCAAGCTGGGTGAAATGCTTAGTGGTATTTCGTATGTCTCTATGTTCTGAGTTCAAATTCTACTGAGGTTGATTGCCTTTCATCCTTTTGGGGTCGATAAATTAAGTACCAGTTGCATACCACAACTTCTTAACCATACAGCCATGCCTGTATATGTGTGTGTGCACGTGTATGTGCATAGTTGTGTCTCATTATTTTGACATCATGTGATATTTATAAGACTAGATTCGTTTTCTTACAATTTAGTATCATTTTCAATCTCCTATGAAAAACAAATGCAACTATGGAAACATTAGAAACATAATCTAGCATCTATTGTATCAAGCTGAACTGAGACATGAGGGAATTGTGCCACACACTATAAAATACTTGCAAAGGATTTGAACTTAAAACTTTTAGGTTGGCAGTCTGGTGTTTCAGATGCTGAAATATATTTTGCTTCCGGAGAAATTTGATGGGCAACACTTATTGAAATTGGGACTGTTCTTTATATACTTACATGGTAAGACTTCTGATACCAGGCTCCCATAGCAACCATAATAAGATACATAGAGAAACTGCTGGGAAGATAAGATGAACAGGATATGAACATCCCTGTGCTAAACAACATAAACCATAGCATCAAACGTCCCACTTTGGCACCAAACAGCTTACACACTCCACTGAAAAAAGAGAGAAGAAACAGACATATTAATATGTGTGTGTGTATGTGTGCGTGTATGTATGTGTGTGTATGTTCAACACGTGATATAGTGCTGTGTCCTAATTGTTAAGGTGCTGGGTTCATGATTATGAAGGCCTGTGTTATGATTCCTGAAACACAGGTTGCCCATTGTGTTCTTGAGCAGGGCATTTCATTTTATGATGCTCCACTCAGGTGAAAACGAGTACTTGAGGCTAACCTCAGACTGGCAAACTGTCTAGGGCGTGGTAGTGGGTGGCTGGGTGGTGCCTTTAACTTAGTTGCAACTCTGGATCTTCAGATAGGCATCGGTTGGATGACAGGGGTTTCATTTGACATATCATGTGTTAGAGAGAGAGAGAGAGAGAGAGAGAGAGAGAGTGTGTGTGTGTGTGTTTTAAGTCATTTAGTTCACACTTGATAAAGTGGAATGTTGTATGGTAGCAAGACATAGGCATTGAAAAGAAACTTACTTATAAAAATATAACTCTGTCACAGAGCATGCAATAGCAAGGATACATCTCAGGAAATAAAATAAAAAGATCTGGAAAAAAACAAAAAAAAAAGAAAATATATAAGTTGTTAATAATAGCTTCAAATTTAGGCACATGACCAGTAATTGTTAGATTATATCAATTTTTATAGCATTAACTTTTTGCTTTCAATAGTTCAGGAGTTCGACTCAGGTATAATAATTAAAGTGAAATTCTGTCTGTCTATCCAGGACCCTTGTATCTCAGTCTACATTTGCTCTACACAGACATATCATACCTTTTTGGAATCAGGATGATCCTAGGATTCAAAATCTGCCCTTCATTTGGTTCCAGAACAGACAACATTGGGATATGATATAAAAGCATTTGGGCTGCTATTTCTAGCAGATAAAGCTTGGCATTTGTCAGATGACGTCAGAGATCAAGGGGGAAGATAAATGATATTTGCTTTGTTAATTTTATGTTGAGCTAAGGACTTTGAAACAAATTGGCCAACAGCTGGAATTCAACTAGGGACTGGAACAATAGAATGATTGCATTACAGAATTAATTCTCATCCATCCTTAACCTTTGATCAAACACCACCAGGGTATATAGTCATTATAGATGTATTATATAGTCATGCTATTTAGCTCTTTTTAGTTTTGGGCTGTGCAGGTCCAATTAACCCTATCCAGGAGCTAGCTTAAAAGTCTGCATGGAGTATGGCTTTAGTACCAGGGCAGTTTTTAACGTTCCAGGGTAGTTAAAACTAACAAGTTTAGCTACCCTTGACAAGTGTTTTTCGCAGAAAATGACAAAATAATTTGAGGTAGATTTGAACTCATAGCTATTCCATTTGGTTCATGGCCATCTTACTTTAATACTTGGTTAGATTTCAAGAGTCGTTAATTCTATATGAGAGAGAGCACAATTATTTGAATTCCTTACCTTATTTACATTGATAAAAGCATAGATTTTCATTGGAAAAGCATGTAGAGTCAAATAGGCATAGGAACGGATAGCGTAAGATGGAGAATATTCCCATGTTTGGAAACCTTTGTTAAACAATAAGTAGTGCGTCTGAAAAGAAAGGAAAATGAAAAGCAAATAAAAGAGATAAACTGAAGAATGGTAGATCTGAATGGCAGTGGTGGTACCACCACCACCACCATCACCATCATTCAATGTCTGTTTTCCATACTGGCATGCATTGGACACATTGAGAGGGTTTGAGAAAGCCAGAGAGCTGCATCAGACCTCAATGTCAGCATTTGCATGGTTTCTATGGCTGGATGCCCTTCTTAATGCCAACCACTTTACAGTGGGTGCTTTCTTTTTAGAGTCAGGATATGGACTACTCACCCCTTAGTTAGCTGTTCAGTACCCTAAGGTACATAAGCATTGTATAATACATTTCTAATATACGTATAAAACCTAATACATTAACCTAATACTTGACTAATGCTTTACTTTTATTGATCCTGTAAGAGGGTAAAGCAAATTAGAACCCACCAAGATTCGAACTCAGAACATCAAAGGATATAAATACTATAAGGCACTTTATCTGTTGACAATTCTGATTCTGCCAATCCACCATCTTTGAAGCTTTGTATAGTTAATATTTTCCATTAGCTTATAACAGTCTTCAACAGAACTGGAGAAGGCTATGGAACCTTTTTTTTCTGTTATTGGTTTAAGATAAGAGGAAAATAAGCATTACATTTGACAGAGTAATGCTAAAGAATTACTGCCTGTATTCCATGCTGGCATGAGTTAGAGGGTTTGACAGAATCCAGTGAGGAAGAGAACTGTGTTGAGTTACAACGTCTGCTTTGGCATGGTTTTTATGGTGAGATATTCCTAATGCCAGCCACTTCAGAAAGCATATTGAGTACATTTTTGCATGGCGCTGACCCTAGTGAAGTTGCTAAATAACTTGCAAGACAAGAACTCCCTCAACAGAGTGGGGTACAGTATTGAAAAGGGGTCTTGCTGTAGAGGAGATACATGACTACCCGAGCAGAAAATGGAGAAAGGAAGGTGGAGATAAAGTATTAGCAAGTATCCTTGCTAAGAAAACAGTTAGGAAAAGATAATTCATCCTTACAGGTTCCCAGTAATTGTATGTCTCATCACAATCAGAAATTCCGGTCCAGAGGGCAGCACATAAGCGTGCAGACATCAGTATTTTGAAAGCAGCATGGCTTCCTGGAGTCCAGGGTTCATCTTGTGGAATACTGACCACATCATTATTTCTGAAAAAGAATTGAGAAATTATTTCATTTTAGTTCGGAGATCAAGAAGTTTCCTCAGGTCAAGCCACTCTTTCTTCGTATTAAGGGGTCACAGCTATCGGCTCTAATACCGAAACGCTAAGATATAGGGACGTAAACAAACCAAAATCGGTTGTCAAACGGTAGAGTGGGACAAACACACACCCACACATACACGACGGGCTTCTTTCAGTTTCTATCTACCAAATTCACTAACAACACTTTGGCCAGCTCGGAGTTGTGGTAGAAAACACTTGCCTAAGGCGTCTGGCAGTGGGATTGAACCCGAAACCGTATGTTTGGGAAACGAAATTTTAACCACACAACCAATTACTGTTTTAAAAAAAATTAAAGCATTTGGAATATAAAAACCGAAATGAGTTATTTAAAAACCAGGGGCAGATAACCATTCGATCTTGACTGTCTTAATGAGCAGATTTATATCTATTTGTTTTATACACGTGTTCATTCGTCTGCTTAATATCGCATCGACAAAGAGAGAGCGGTGAGAGACAGAGCACTGAACAAAATGACTTGTGGTATTTAGTTATGGACCTTATCATTTGAGTTTAAATCCTGCATGACAGCGGGCGGGGGACCATGACTGTATCCTTCCGGGTTTGATAAAATAAAGTACCAGTTAAATACTGGAACAACAACATGAGTGATTGTACTCGTTTCACAACAATCTGGTGTTTAATCGATATTGTATTGCTTCAATATTCAGTACACAAAAAACAAAACAGAACGTGACTTAATGAATACCTTAAGAATTTGTTACAAAACCTATACAACTGAAGGAAGCAGGGTGAAACCCGTCTAAATCAGGGGCCGGGGAGCTTTTTAACCAATTACCTCAAAATATACTTATTTACGCCGACGTTACCCCTTTGATTTGAAAGAAAGGATATCATAGGTTCTTTGAGTTCAAAAGGCTTATTGAATCTATTTTACTGAATCTATTTAGACGTCCATTACATTGGACAGATGCGGTGTTGCCAGAAGAAAAAAATTCTGTCTTAACAAGGATCCCACTTTTTTTTATATATATATATAACTTTACTTATGTCTAATGAGTCCTCATTACTTTCTTACGCTCAACGTAAACAAGCCTTTCGCCCACTGGCGGGTATCTCTAATGTTTGTTACATTTTTCAGGAAATGAGTATAAACGGCACAGTATATTACTGGTACTTATTCAAGGACGTCGCTTTATGATGAATAAAAAGCAACGTCGAGCACAACAGGTTGTGATCCAGGTAAATCTCGATCTAGGACACCGAGGGTCAAAGATGTTTCACTTTGATCTGATTTTTTTTCTTTTCAGACATAGCAGATCTCGAATTACGTTATTCAAAATGTCCTTCTTTTAAGGAATTTAGGGTATGATTAGACTGGTATTTCCAGTAGGCCGAAGTTAGCGACTTCGTACACATTCCCTTACTGTTAGCTTATGACGAGTTTTGAATTCGCTTTCAGAAGGGTGATCGTAAATTGGTGACAGCATATAATCATATAATAATGTTAGTCACATGAACTTTTGTTCTTGACATCAGTTAATTATCGATCTATTGGTAAATTTATTGTTAAATGCATACGAGGAACACATTTGAAATAACCGTAAGGCGCGTAACATCAGGTGGACGAGAAGACAAGGCGTAGATGTGGCTGTATAATAAGGAGCTTGCTCCCTATCCATGTGATCCTTGGGCATGTGTCTTCTACTATAGCCCCGGGCCGACCAAAGCCTTGTGAGTGGATTTGTTAGACGGGAACTGAAAGAAGCCCATCATGTATATGCACGCGCGCGTACGTGTCTTCGTGTTTAACCCCCCACCCACCACCACCACTTCACAACCGGTGTTGGCTTGTTTACGTTCCCGCAACTTAGCGATTCGGCAAAAGGGGCGGACAGAATAAGTATTGAAGTCGATTAGCCCGACTAAAACTCTCATTAGACTGCATAGCCGCAAGAAACAAGTAAAACACACACACACGTACATTTCGGGCTGTTTTAGCAACATTTACCCCCGGGCAAATCAATGCTGTGGACCCTATAGTTTTTATTTATATACGTGGATCATAATTAGGTCCCTAGACCCGTGAGGCCCTCGCGTTAACTGCCAAGTATGCTCATACCTTAAGACAGCATTTTGTATATATGTATGTATATATGTATATATATATATATATATATATATATATATATATATATATAAGCATGATGTGTGTATAATTGCAACATGTATATATGTAGCAGACGATCAACAGAAATAAATTATGATTATCTAATTGTTGTTCTAGCAAGAGAAATGTCCTTTCTTTTTGGACGGTGCTCGATAATATAATAATGGTATATATATATATGCAAAGATCGATAATGCATTTTATCCTTACTTGATGTTATTTTGTCGTACATTAGAGGTAGCTTCGACAACACGTTTCCTTTGATCGCCGCCTCTTCGTTTACTTGAGGCCCCCATAAAGCTTTTTGTGAACAAACAACCTAACCCAGCTGAATCACTGGTCCGCACTGAATAGTACATTTCAATGTAATTAACTTATGATATTTATATATAGATATAAAAAAAAATAATAAAGCAAGAAATAATTTTGAAATATGGAAAAATAATTTTTGATTATGTTATAACGATTGTTTATTACGTTTTAGAAATCTTATATGTATGTGTGCTTATATATAAACGAATATATAACCAGTGGCTCGCAATGAATGTTGCCGGTCAATGTAATTAATTTATACGAAAACAATCATCATATATTTATGAAATGAATAAAAAATAAGAGATATGTTTTTAGAAAATATTTTTAAAATATCAAAAAATAATTTTTGAATATATTATAGCGATTATTCTTATGTTTTAGAAATGCTAACACTTTTTTTAATTTTTTTTATATAATCCTAAGCTCTGAATGACTATAAAAGCACAACACGGTGCTCGTTATTGTGGAAGATGTCCATTGCAAAGTTAGTGTTGAGAGATCTGGATCTGACAGCCATGTGGTCAAGGACACGGGCTGTTAGTAAATATATAGGTGTAACTTCTAATTTACTGAGAATACCCAGTAGAAATTATGCAGATGCTTCTGCAACGGCCATGCAAACTATTAACGTGAAGAAAAGAATTGAAAACACCCGGGCGAAAGCTTTGGAAGGAGGAGGCAAACGACGGATCGATAATCAACATAAAAAGGTTTGTGATTTTAACTTTTTCTCATTATTAAATTAGACTAAAGGGGTTTTTTTTTTGAAACTTATTTCTTTGCTGATTTATGACATATTTTAAAAAGTTAACATTTAAATGCTTCAAGTGACTTGGGTGCTTTTCTCATTCTTAGCTGATTGTTCCCTGTCTTCTGTACTTTTATAAGTAGTTTCTTATCACCGAAGCCGAGCTACATAATTAAACTAACATTTAGTGCTGTGTCCTTCGTCAGAGAACGAAGAACAATTACTACGTTCACCTTTATTATTATTGTTATTATTATTTAAAGCTGGCCGAACCGTTCGCACACCGGACAAAAAAAATGCTAAACGGTATTTTTTTCGTTTTCACGTTCTGCGTTGAAATTCCGCTGAGGTCAACTTTGCCTTTCATCCTCTCGGAGTCGGTTAAATAAGTACCAATTGAATACTAGGGTCAATATAATCGACCGGCCCCTTTCCCGTAAGTTTCAGGCCCTGTGCTTAAGGTAGAAACAATTATTGTTGCACATTCTTTCGTTAGTAGCAGCAAAGTTGTCAAGAATGTCTGTTGTTGTTGCTTGGTACAGTTATGGATACACGTCAGAGGCAAGTGTGTAAGTCGATATACTTAATATATTTACTACATATATACATTGCTATATTAACCCTCGTCATTTCCTTGGAGAAAAGCGTACATGTTGCGAAATTCAATTTAAATGTTTCCTTCACCTTTAAATATGTGACATTGCATCGAATGTCCCAATTCAGCGGCATACCTACAACAGGTGTAACCTCATCGATTTTGTTTCCTCATAACTTCCAGAAAAATTGATATTTTTTCATGAAATCTTCTACAAATTCGCTTTTGATGGTGCAGATTCCGATTGTATCGGAATTTGTTGTAAAAAGTTGTTTTTTTTCCTCCCGAGGGTGGGGAGAGGAGTTTCGGAAAATTCACACAAATCAGTTTCTGTTCCTCATAACTTAAAAAACAAAATCGGAAATTTTAATGAAATTTTCTATAGATACTATTTGGATAATGCACATTACGATTGTATCGGACCTAATGTGAGAAATAAAATTGTTGGGCACATACACATACTTTACGATTCACAATTTTTTTTTTTTGTGACACACATCACAATATTTTTCGAAATTCCAAGTTTCATTTCGTAGGAATATGTGATGTGTGTCTGCATTTGTGTGTGAGCCAACCCCCCCCCCCACTTTTCCAGCTGTAAACTGTCCCATCTCTTATCAAATAACATATCTAGTATTACATTATTTAAAGTCTTCATTTATTCAAGATGGTTTGAGACAGTTAAGAAGCAAAAATGGTAGCATCTTGAATTAAACGCTTTTTAATACCTGTGCTGAGCTGGGATTGAATTTAGCATTTTGGCTGAGGGACTCAATAATAATTACCTGTTGTTCAGTCTTAAGTCAGCCTTAAACAAGCTTACCTGTGATCAAAAGTGCCCAAGCTGTCATTATCTCATCTTAAGGCATAAGACGTAAATAATGTCTTTTTCTATATTGATATGACATAATTTCAGGAAAGGTTGCTGCTCTTTCCAGTAGGCCGAGCAACCACATAAAGGGCTCTCTATCTGTTATATACAAGAATAGATTTCATTGTTTGTATTCATATTCCTCTGGATATTTGTGTCTTGAAAATGCTCTGGTATTGAGTTGGAGAAATGGTAAGTACAGGGGAGATAACTTGTTCAGGAATTGCCCCAAACGTGTTTTGCAATGGAAGATGGATAATGGAATGCAGGGTATGAGTCTAATGGAAAGTGCCTGTATAGTGTTGGGTGTGAGGAACAGGAGTCAATGTGGTTATAACAATAATTTTGCCAACATAATGTGGCTCTCCTGGAAGGGACGACTGCTACTGTTGCTTAGCCCCAGGAAACATCATTTCCAGCTAGCTATACGACACAATATCTGTGTCCTTATATTTTCGAACAGGGAGTTCAGCACTCCCATCCAGTAAATATTGGGGCTAAACAACAGTAGCAGTCACCCCTGACAGGACAGCCACTTGGTGGCAAATGTTACTGAATATCTCTCTTTGAGAGATTTAGAAATATTTATATTTCTATTTATAAATTCATTTCAGCTTAAATATATTTTCTGTATTTTGTTTTTCTGTGCAGGGTAAATTAACAGCTCGTCAAAGAATCCACGTCTTACTTGATCCTGGTTCTTTTGTGGAATATGATCAGTTTTTGGAGCATAGCTGTATCGACTTTGGAATGGAGAAGGAAAAGGTAATAATACAGAAAAATAGACATCAAAGAAATGAATGGATGCTTTATAGCTAATTCCCAACTTTTTTGATGTTATCTTTGATTTCCTTTTGTGTTCTTTATTCGTTTAATAGTATTCATTCGCTTAGTAAAAAGATTTAGAATATCAAGCATCCAAAGACACTAAGAATTTATCTCCAATAATAATGGTTATTCTTTTGGGCCTCACAGAGGCAAAGTGGCCAAGTTCCTTTCCAGTGTTGGGCCTCACGGAGATGAGGTGGCTAAGTTCCTTTCAAGCAGGCCTCACGGAGGCAAGGTGGCTGAGTTTCTTTTGAGTGTTGGGCCTCACAGAGGCAATGACCAAGATCTTTGGCATTATGTCATGCTTGAGAAAAAGACCCATCAAGCTGAGCAAAATAACAGTCATGGCAGATACTAGTGTCATGCAAATGGCACCCTTGCCGGTGGCACGTGAAAGCACCCATTACACTCTTGGAGTGGTTGACGTTAAGAAGGGCATCCAACCATGGAAAACCATGCAAATCAGACTGGATCCTGGCACAGCATGCCAGTTTGGGACAATGGACATTTAAATGATGATGATGAATCAAATACTTTACTGGACAGAAAATGGCACAAGTTTATATTAGGTACAATTGACAATCACTTATTCAGCTTTCTATTTCATCAACGTCACCCAGCAAGTATGAAAGGACTCTGGAATTCAACATAATTTGGCTGATACTGGATTAAACTTATAATTTAGAGAAATGGTTTTACTGATACGTCTGTAGAGAGTAGCCAACCTTTATGTTTGCAGAAGTATAAACAGAGACATTAAAAAATGCTCTTTCACTGTAAGCTATGTTGCAATGACTAAAAATTAGTTTTGTGATTGGATCATGTTGTTGTAATCTTCAATAACAAAAACTTCAAAACCCACATTTTGATTAAAAACAAAAAATTGTTTAATAGGAATTTATAAGAATTTTCCAGAGAGTGTAGACTTTAATAATTGCTTTCTTTTAGTAAAATTTACATACTCCAAATTAATTATTAAGCAGTTTTCTTTATTACAGTATATTTTGGTGTATAACAAAACTGTTTGTTTTATTTTCCAGTATCCTGGTGACAGTGTTATTACAGGTAGAGGGAAAATATTTGGTCAACAAGTATTTATATTTAGCCAGGTGAGTAGCTTGTATTTGCATTAACAAATATATACGTCAGTAATCTAAACATTTAAGTCTCCATACACTGATTGCCATTTTAAGAAATGGATTTCTAATTGAAAGGTAGATTTAATCCTGTTGCTAGCAGTTGGTCTAGATCTTCAGTTAGAGTAACTGTTTTTTTTTTACCGTTCTTGGAGGATTTACAAAATGGTCATGAATACTGTCCTCCCTTTTCTAAGGCATAAAAAAGGGGAAAAAAATGTAGTCTGTGTTAGATAGCCAAGGGGAGATTATCCCTCATTTGCTTAATATTACTAAATCTGAAGTTAAGAAATGAATACTTAAGATTATTAGGTAAATTTTCAGATTAACACCCGTACAATTTTCACTAAGGTTTTAGGGTTTTAGGGTCAGGGTTAGGTTTTTAGGGTTAGGGAATTCCATCCGTAACCCTAACCCAAAAACTAACCCTGACCCTAACACCCTTGTGAAAATCGTGCGGGTGTTAATCTGAAAATTTACCGAGTATTACAGCTGACGGTGGGATATATTTTATCAACAGTGGTAAAATATTAAGTTCTTATGTAGAGCAAGGGAATAAAATCAAGAACATTAACAATATATGTAAAGGCGAATTGAACTGATATTGTTTTGGGACTGAAGCCCCATCATATAAATCTAACTAGAAGCAGACCATTTTCTCTATGTTGCTCACAGTGTCTGTAAAACATTTACACTTTCAGGACTTTACAGTATTTGGAGGCAGCTTATCTGGGGCTCATGCCAAAAAGGTTTGTAAGGTAAGTAATGATAATTAATTGTTAGAAATATTTTTTTTAGTATTTTATGGTTTTTCTCTAGACTTCCAGGAATATTGGCTGAGGTCGGCTTCTTTTATGTAACTGTAGAATCTGCTCTTCTTTGTGGCTGTGAATCCTGAACTCTAAAGCCTGTATTGCAGAAGTTTTAGGAATGGTATTACACCAAAATACCTCATGCAATGCTTGACCTCAAACACAACAAGCAGTCAGCAGATTGAGGCTGGTTGGTCATTACCAGATGCAGTGGGAGCTCTCGGCCAGCCAGCTGGTGATAATGGAGTTAACATACACAGACACACATACATATAAACAAAATGCGTATTATTGATTGTTCTAATTAGATGTATTCTTTTACTGGTTTTAGTAAATAGACTGTGATTATAATTGGGTACCATTTTATTTATTCATATCTGCATTTGTACATTTTTATTTTACAGATAATGGACCAAGCTATGTTAGTTGGCGCTCCAGTAATTGGTCTTAATGATTCCGGTGGAGCTAGAATTCAGGAGGGAGTTGAGTCCCTTGCTGGTTATGCTGATATTTTTCAGGTATTTTTTGCGTTTTTGAAAAATTAATTTCTAGTTCCTCCTTTCTTCTTCCCTCTCTGTTTCTCTTTAACTGCTTCATCTACCGTAATAATACTCTTGTGTTTTTCTGTCATAACATATGAATGAGAAAGGAAGAGCTGGTAGATGAATATGGAAGGAAGGGGTGATGGCAAACATGGTAGTGGGACGATGGAAATTCTACGGTGGAAAAAAAATCAAATCAAATCAGAACAGCGTTTCAACTCTTGAGTATATGTGCATGTATGTAAAAGGGAGGTATTATGTGAATGATTGTGTGTGTGTGTACAGTGGAAGTGGATGGTGAACATTGAATGCTGAAAAAGAAAATCAAACAGCGTTTCAACTCTGTGAGTGTATGTGTGTGCGTGTACAAGGGAAGTATGTGAACCAGCGTTCTTAAAGTAACAAATGATGATTGATGTCACATCTCAAAAGACAATCCCTAGATAACATTGACAAGTGTATGAATTTGATTTACCATCCGTATTCTATCTTTTGTCCTTATTTATATATAAAACTAGCAGAGCCACCCGGCGTTGCCCGGGAATGAAATTGTTGCTTATTGGTATTTACTCTTTTACTTGTTTCAGTCATTTGACTGCGGCCATGCTGGAGCACCGCCTTTAGTCGAGCAAATCAACCCCAGGACAAATTCTTTGGAAGCCTAGTACTTATTCTATCGAACTCTTTTGCCGAACCGCTAAGTTACGGGGACGTAAACACACCAGCATCGGTTGTCAAGCGATGTTGGGGGGACAAACACAGACACACAAACACATATATATACATATATACGACGGGCTTCTTTCAATTTCCGCCTACCAAATCCACTCACAAGGCTTTGGTCGGCCCGAGGCTAT
>NC_068999.1:41754110-41759487 GCF_001194135.2 Octopus bimaculoides
ATATGACACATTCTACCAGTGTTCCAAGTTTCAAAGTGTTTCGTTAATGAAAAATGTGGCCCCCGTTTTAAAAAAGATCCCAAGTATGGAAGTAAATAGTGAAGCCGTTTTCACGTGATAAGCGATTACACACACATCTCTGTTTTATATTTCGTATATATAACGATTAGCTGTCATTTTTGATGGCATGAGGCCAGCTAGAATATATCCATATTTTATAACAAGGTACAGTGGGTCCCATTCTTAAGATATTGCATGACTTCTTCATATCTCAAAAGATTAAAGTTTATTATCCATGTTATAATCTATGTGATTGTTGCTTGCTTTTATCTTTTTTTACTAGTTTTTAAGTTGGCAAGTTTCTTTGTTTTCTTTTTTTTTTTGTTCTCTGTCTCGGTGGAAAGAAACGAGAGGAAAGAGAAGAACATAATAATTTATCATAAGATCCTTTATTATTATCAGAATAACCATATATAGTCCTATTTCAGCTTTATTAAGCCTCATCAGCACAGATTAATTCAGGATTAAAATTTTTTTCTTAGATTTTTAAACTAGTCCACCTAAAGTCATTTAAAAGTTGAAGTTAATTTTTTTTTTCTTTTTAATAGAAAGGAATGATTGAGATAGAGAAAGAGAGCAAGAGAGAAATTCTTTTCTTACATTGTTTCTCTCCGTGTATTCTTCCAGTGTATTTGGCCTGTTTTACCTTACGGCCTTCCATGTGGCCACATATATATGTTTGTGCCACAGGCTAGCACAGTCTCTGTCGTCTTCATCAGTTGAAAATTCTGAACATCCTGGCTTTGTTTTTCTTTAACTTCATCCTTTGAGATAAATTTATAATTAACTTTGAAATTAAAATATATTTTAGCTGTTTTTGCAGCTTCTATGTAAGGGACGTAACTCCGCTTAGATCTTTCAGACTCACTTCTTGAAGTCATACTTGATTGAATAAATCTCTGTGAGCAAAGATTTCTTCTTTCTACTAGGTGCAAGCGTGGCCGAATAGTTAAGATGTTTGCTCTCCAGCCATATGGCTTTGGGCTCTGACCAAACTACATGACACTTTGGGCCAGTGTCTTCTACTATAAACCCTGTGCTATCCACTTTTGGCTGATATACCCTCCAGCCTTCTTGAGGTGTCTTGGGGAAATTTCAAACCTGGGCATATGGCGTAGTGTATTTCTTTTATGTTGTATTGACCCATTTATTTATTCATCCTTTCAGAGAAATGTGATGGCATCAGGTGTTATCCCACAGATATCAGTTATCATGGGACCTTGTGCTGGTAAGTTTATGTTCTTAAATAATTAGTGGTTTGTTATGTGATGAATGAATGACTTGTTACTTTAGAATTATGAGTTCAAATTCTACCTTGTTGATTCGGCCCTTCATCACTCTAAAGTAGGAAAATATGTAACTCTGGTATTCTGTAATTGTGGATGTCTAAAACTAAATAAATATTTGGTTCAAAGAGCTTTAACGCTTTGCTGCTATGGTAGGAATTTGGTAAAAAAATATTGGAAAAGGTATCAATGCATTGGGCAGTATTTGCAGCATTTAGTTATCATCATCATGCATCTGTTTTCCATGCTGGTATGAGTTGGACGGTTTGACTGAGGTCTGGAGAGCCAGCGGCTGCACCAGGCTCCAATCTGATCTGGCAAAGTTTCTTCAGCTGGATGCCCTTCCTAACACCAACCACTCTGCTATAGATGTATAACAGAGGATGGATTATGCTTGATGGGCATAAAAGTGCCTTGTGTATATGAGAATTTCCTGTCTTTTATATCCATGATATCCTTAGTTGCATTCTTGATTTTTTTTTTTTTTCCATCACTATTTTAGGTGGTGCTGTTTATTCACCAGCTTTGACGGATTTTACATTCATGGTTAAGGTAAGAGATGTTTTGTAAATATGGTTTGGGACTTCATTCATTAGTACTAAAGATTGTTTTTAATGATGGCCATCTAGAGTTAGTCTTGTGTATAGGGTACAAAGATTTAGGATACAAAACGTGCCCCCATTTTAATGCTTTTGTATTCATGTTCCAAATAATTTTAAATGTGTCCCTACTTTCATATAAAACACTTGAAAGAAATTAAACCAAGGGAAAGTGTCACTTTAAATGTGATTTCATGAGTTTTCCTGTTTTCAATGGTATTATGTCATTAATAAAATTTGTAAAATATAAAGAACTTATGTTCTTTGAGGAGTTGGATTGTGGTGTTTTGGAGAGGGCTTCTGTTGGAAGAAATGCATTCTTAATGTTGGGTGTAGCAGAATTGATTTAATGGCACTGTAGTTTTTATAACAGCTGAATGTGAGTAATCTAAGTACCAATGGCTCAAAGATAGTAGTTTTTATTCTGTACCAGTGCTTAGTGGTATTTCGTCTGCCAGTATTTCGTTCTGAGTTCAAATTCCACTGAGGTCAACTTTGCCTTTCATCGTTTTGTTTTGGGATCAATAAATTAAGTACCAGTTAAGTACTGGGGTCGATGTAATCGACTTGCCCATTCCCCCAAAATTTCAGGCCTTGTGCCTATAGTAAAAAGATTGATTCTGAGCATTATTTAAATTGCATCCTTTTTTTTTTTGTTGTTTCAGGATACATCTTACCTCTTCATTACTGGACCTGATGTTGTAAAGGTAAGCTTTATTGTGTTTTAGTTTATTGAAAACATCCCTGTTTTTCGAATGTTACATGATGCTTTTCACTGTCATGTTACCAATAAACTAAATGAGCCAAACTTAGAATATAGTTTGTTCTTATCACTGAAAGATGTTTGGCCCCATACCAAAGACAAACTAACAAACTTTTGAAATGTTGAATCTGTGATTGTTCCAATTCCTGACTTTGGAAAGTCATCCTTGCTGTATGTGGCCGAGCATTATCCTGATGGAGGAACACCTTTCATCTCGAAAGCAAAGATGGTCGTTTTGCTTCTAGCGCTGACTTAAGCTGCTCAAGCTGCTTGCAGTTGATCTCCTTTGTTATCATTTGGTTTGGGTTTAAAAATTCAGTGGACTAAACCTTTCATTTCCCACCAAACAGATAAAAACACCTTATGTGAGAAAGACCTTCTTTAACCTAGGGTGCCAGTGTTTTTCATTTCTCTACCCACTGTCTTTGGCACTTGACATTTTTGTAGAGAACCCATTTCTCATCACCAGTCGCTATTCAGTCCAAAAAAGGCTCATTCGTGAGACACTTTAGCAAAGAAGAGCACACATTCTCTCTCTGCATACGATTAGACTCTGAAAGTTTGAAGAAGCCACTGATCCAATGAGTGTTGATGAATGGTTGAATGACCAATTCCATACTTCTCTGCTAGTTCCTCAACAGTTATGATGGGATTTTGTTCCACCAGAGCTTGCAGAACATTCTTGTCATGCTCTACAGATGTTCTTTATTTTTTTCTGTCTCAGTGGAAGAAAACGAGAGGAAAGAGAAGAACATACATATTTTATCATAAGATCCTTTATTATTATCAGAATTTCCATATATAGTCCCATTTCGGCTTTATTAAGCCTCATCAGCACAGATTATTTCAGGATGAGGATCATCTTCTAGGCTGTAGTTTCCAGCTCGGAATTTCTGAAACCATTGTTGACACTGGCTTAGGCTTTTTGTCCAATCCCCATATACTGCATTAATATTCCTCACACTTTCCATTGCGTTGTTGCCTTTATTGAACTCATAAAACAAAATATGCCGAATATGCTCCTTTGTCATTTCCATTATAGCTTTGAAAAAATAACTGTTAAAATCGAACTGCACTCTTCAAAACTTGCACTAAGAATAAGTACAAGGTAAAATTACTACCTGCTTTTATAGCAAGTTGATGCAAGTAGTTTATCCCATTGCTCTCCAACTTTTAGTTCATGTAATTGAAAAAACTGCATTATTTATGGGATGATCCAATAGATTGACTGGAATTCAAGGAACACCAACAATTAGTGAGAAACTAAGACAGGCAGTGGGATATAGTTTTATAAATTCATTGAAACCGTATTAATTAGGGTAGGAATGAGGTGAAAATAATTGAAACTGTTGATCATGATGCAAATGGAATCTAATGCATCATAAATTTTTAATTTTCCCAAAGAATATAAAAAAAAACTTCTACATCAAGGATGGGGGTAATATATTAAGTATTGGAGTGAACTGGAAGAACCTTTGTGGTACATCTCTGCTGAAAGAAAAACTAAAATCATTGTTCTCCTAATTATCACCATCATTTAACGTCTGCTTTCCATGCTGGTATGGATTAGATGGTTTGACAGGAACTCGTAAGCTGCAGAGCTTTTACCAGGTTCCAGTCTGATTTGGCAGGGTTTCTACAGCTGGATGCCCTTCCTAACACCAACCACTCCGAGAGTGTAATGGGTGCTTTTTACCACCAACAACAGCCATGACTATGATTTCATAGGTGCCATTTCACTTGGCTTGATGAGTCTTCTCAAGCACAGCATATCGCCAAAGGTCTTGGTCAGCTTGTATTTAATTACTACTTTGATCTTGGCTTAAGATGCTTTGTTTTTTTTGCATATAGCTTGATTAGAGGTCTCATTGGTCGGTAAGTTCAATGTGGTGCAGTTTGTCCTGTAGGTGAGAGAGGCCTCATCTCTGTTTAATATGGTCCTTTGATCTGCTAGAAATAGCAGCCATAGCTCTCCCTACCTTCATAAATGACTTGAATAAAGAAAGAACACTTTCTATATTGTCGTTCTCCACACTCTTACTGGCTGGAATGCCTTTTGTTCATAAAACTACTGAAATTAGGTTTGACCTGGGGCTAAATGAGAACAAGAGAAACATACTGACAAAAAATTTCTAATGCTTTGGTAAAATATAATTTTATAAATAGGTTCGTCCAACCCATGCTAGCATGGAAAGTGGACGTTAAATGATGATGATGATGATAATTTTTCAGGAGGTCCAACTACTTTCATGATTAGTGTGTGTGTGTGTGTGCGTGTATACATATATACACACACACACACACATGACACAGATGGGTGATAAGAAAGTTTAGCTGGGAACCAAGAGTAAAGATTATTTTTTTAAATCTGACATTTAGCTTTGACTAAATATCACAGTTATTAATCTATCATAGTTTTGAACATGGGAATCGGGTTCCTTTTAACAATATGACTTTATTTCCAGGGTAAATTTCACGCCACCAGATAACATATATATATATAGTATAATAATTCTTAAGTTATGGAATCGGTATTTTGTTTCCCCCCACCCCCTTCCATCATATGAAGCCATTTAATGTGAAATAATAAACTGCTTTATGACAACCATATGTGAAAATCTTTATAATGATCATTATCATCATCCTTGGTTTTATTATCATTATTACTA
>NC_068999.1:41759876-41760363 GCF_001194135.2 Octopus bimaculoides
GTGCTTAGAGTAGAAAAAAATCATTAGCACGCCGGGTGAAATGCTTAGCGGTATTTCATCTGTCTTTACGTTCTGAGTTCAAATTCTGTTGAGGTCGTCTTTGCCTTTCATCCTTTTGGGGTCGATGAATTAAGTACCAGTTGTGTACAGGGGTCAATGTAATCGATTAGCTTCCTCTCCCAAAATTTCAGGCCTTGTGCCTAGAGTAGAAAAGAATTGTTAGCATGCCAAGCGAAATGCTTAGCTGTATTTTGTGTGTTGCTATGTTCTGAGTTCAAATTCTGCTGAGGTCAACTTTGCCTTTCGTCCTTTCGGGGTCGATAAATTAAGCACCAGTCAGTTACTGAAGTTGATGTGATTGATTGTCCCCTTCCCCACAAAAATCCAGGCCTTGTGCTTATAGTAGAAAGGATTATTATTGTTGTTGTTGCTTTGTTTTTAATTCAAAGGCAAAATATTAACACATTTTCGTATTTCTTTTTATCTG
>NC_068999.1:41760522-41764377 GCF_001194135.2 Octopus bimaculoides
ATAATTAACTAGGCGCAGGAGTGGCTGTGTGGTAAGTAGCATGCTTACCAACCACATGGTTCCGGGTTCAGTCCCACTGCGTGGCACCTTGGGCAAGTGTCTTCTACTATAGCCTCGAGCCGACCAAAGCCTTGTGAGTGGATTTGGTAGACGGAAACTGAAAGAAGCCTGTCGTATATATATATATATGTATGTGTGTTTGTGTATCTGTGTTTGTCCCCCCACCATCGCTTGACAACCAATGCTGGTGTGTTTACGTCCCCGTAACTTAGCGGTTCGGCAAAAGAGACCGATAGAATAAGTACTAGGCTTACAAAGAATAAGTCTTGGGGTCGATTTGCTCGACTAAAGGCGGTGCTCCAGCATGGTTGCAGTCAAATGACTGAAACAAGTAAAAGAGTAATCAAATAGGGATTCTGTGTGTCTTTCATTGCTCAGGGCTACTTATAAAAGTAGATAAAAGAGAGAAAAATTAATGGGGAGAGGGACCACTACAAGAAGAGAGGGAGAAAGTTAATTATAGAGAGAAGAAGAGTTTAGTTTAAATATAAAAGACATGCATACATGTGGTGTTTGTGTGTCTCGGAGCATATATTTAGCATGCATTACCATTCCACATGTTATGCACTATTTATAAAATCTAACATGTTGTCGTTATTTAATAAATTTGGTGCTAATTAATGTTATTAACGTTCATCAGCAACTTTTCTGTTAGGAACAAACTCTCTTGTATGAATTCCAGCTGCTGCTCTCAAAATTCAACTTTCACTTCCTTTTTTTTTTTCTCCTCCTCCCCAACCACCAATATAACTAACACATGCATCCAACTAACCCATTGACCTCCCCCACTCACCTTTCTCATTTTTTTTTTTTATCTCTCTCTCTCTTTTTTTTTCTTTAGTAATTCTTTCTTCTGCCTCTCTTTGCTAGTGCTGTTACGCATGCATACTCATGGTGTAGATGTATTCTCTCTTCCGATTTCGTAAACAGCATTTAGGGTTTTCATATTTTAATGCAGTTCCTGAAGTAATTTACGAGAAAGGTGGGCGGGATTCAACTGTTGGTGTTAAGCTTATTTTACATAGAAACTCTGCTGCAATAAAAATGAATGAAAACAGGAAAAAAAAAAAAACAACAAAAAACACCATCAAAGGAAGTAAAAAACAAAATGATTGAAGTTTAGGAATGGTGAAGCTATTTCCTGCTTTGATATGTTCCATACTTTCTCTACTAGACTATTTATTTTAGTAGCCAGGGTCTATTTAAATGGTCCTGCTGGCTTAATTAACTCTGCATTTACAGCAAGCACAAGCAGATGTGGTTTCTCTCTGATTTGCTTAGAACTATCAGCACTGAGTGAGTGAGTGCTCTGCCAACCAAATGGTATCTATTCTTGTGTCCTTGGCAGTTTCATTTCCTTCATTCTCTTTTACTGTGTGAATTTGCATCTATATTTCCATATGTCCACGAAAACCATTTTTTCTTTCTTCCATTTACTTTGATCTATATGTCTGCACATGCATCTAATTCTTTTCTATTCTAGGCACAAGGCCCTAAATTTTTGGGGAGGGGGGGCCAGTCGATTAGATCAACCCTAGTACGCAACTGGTACTTAATTTATCAATCCTGATAGGACGAAAGGCAAAGACAGACGAAATACCGTTAAGCATTTTGCCTGGCATGAAGAAACACGTTTCTTCCAGCTCTAATTGCGCACACAAAGGAAGTATCTAGGTTGTTGCTAGATCTGTTAGAAACAGTAACTAAATCTTTTGAGGTCACAATGTCTTTAAAGGAAATGTGTTCATTGGTTAATGTAGGCCTTGATAAATAAGAAGGGATGGTCACAGCTGAAGCTTCTTTGATCTGTAGCTTTACTTAGCCATGGCTGACCTGTGGTTAAACAACAACAAAAAAACTATAGTTACCTCAGTTTGGTCTCACATACCAGAACTGCTGTGTGATCCAGTGGAAGGTTTCATAATTCAATTATAACTGACTTAGCCACAGAGTACAGCTGTAAAATTGAGTACCTCCATCACTACCCAATGACCTAACCTAATGTCTCTAGAGGATTGGATATAAACCTATGACTCTTGAGTCTTATGTATGTCTGTGTGTACACACACACTTTGCCTCCATGAGGCCCAACACATTTCTTTTATATTCCCTTTGGTAGACAATAGCATCATTAGTTTCCAACAACCAATCTCTGCTTCAGTACATTTGATGGACAGAATGGAAAGAAACTGACTGTACAACATGAACAGAACGAAAACTATGCAGAGTATTTTTTATTTGAATGCATCGTCATCACCATCACCATCTTTTAATGTCTGTTGTCCATCCTGGCATGGGTTGGATGGTTTGACCAAGGCTAGTAAGCTGAGGGGCTGCACCAGACTCCAGTCTGATTTGGCATGGTTTCTATAGCTTGATGCCATTCCCAACGCCAACCACTCTGAGAGTGTAATGGGTGCTTTTGGTGCACCAGTTTAATTTTCTTACCAATGCCTACATCTTTTGCCATTTTTGGACTTTGATCTTGTCAATTTGATTTCTAATCAAACTGCAGTAATACCTTCCATCTTTCCAGAGTCAAGAAAATAAAGTATTAATTAACCACCTAGACTCTTCCCCCTATATTTCTGGCCCTGGCCGTATCGAAGAACTTCATCATTGTCTTCAGTCCTAGCATGGGTTGGATAGGTTAGCAATACATTGTAGTTCCTTCCATACGTGTTAACCTTTAGTGCTTGTAGCCACAAGGATTCTTGAATTGACTATGTTTGAAATATTCGGTAGTGTTTCCGGTAACACTGTTTTGAATAAGTATTGGTTATTTTTCATCCAACGCCCTCCCCTATCCTTTAAATTATCCCATCAAGGTTGAGACAATTCTCTATGATGCTTACCATGTTTCTTATATTAGCAAGAGATCAGTTGCATTTTGTAGTAAACAAAACATTTGGTGCCGTTTTCTAAATTTATAGCTGAGAATATTCTTATCTATATGCCTTTTTATTGGAATCATCCCTCCCCACAGCCACTACCATCACAAATGCAGACTCACTTAAGTTACAATGACATGTAGTCGGTTTATTATTTCTCTACCATTTATTATCTAACAATCTTTTTGCTACGAATAACAAATCTGTCCAAATTTATCAAATATTATTTTCTTTTAATTTTACAAATATCCTGAAAGATATCTCATTGGAAGTTTAGTTTTGGTGCAAAAGAACTCGCATGCTTGTTGGTTTGTTTGTTTGTTTATTGCAGAAGTAACTTTGGATCTATCTTTCTGGAGTCTTTCAGTACAAATGTGCTGGAAACATTTTTATTTTGTAGTAAATATTACACTATAATTTCTTATGAATTTGTCAGATGCTTGTATCTGATGTTATTTCAGGCACTTCTATGGGGAGTTGCTCACTTGGGACTCAATCCACATTCTTACCTCTAATCTATTAACTAATCTCAGACAATATGTTTAGAGTGCTGTGAGCTGTTAGATGCTGTAACGAATGTTATCTAGATTTCAGTGTTGACTCTGTAACCAACAGAAATATTCTTACTCTTTCTACTAGAAACTTATTTATTGTCTATTCTGTTTTATAGATGAAAATAGTTTTACTTATTTTCTCTATACTCTTTTACTTGTTTCAGTCATTTGACGGTGGCCATGCTGGAGCACCGCCTTTAGTCGAGTAAATCGACCTCAGGACTTATTCTTCGGATGCCTAGTACTTATTCTATCGGTCTCTTTTGCCGAACCGCTAAGTTACGTTCCCGTAAACACACCACCATCAGTTGTTAAGCGATGTTGGGGGGACAAACACACATACACACACA
>NC_068999.1:41764589-41766499 GCF_001194135.2 Octopus bimaculoides
TTTTATGTGCCACCCGCACAAGCCAGTCCAGGGGCACTGGCAACGATCTATATATATATACATATATATGACAGGCTTCTTTCAGTTTCTGTCTACCAAATCCACTCACAACTCTTTGGTTGGCCCGAGGCTATAGTAGAAGACACTTGCCCAAGGTGCCACACAGTGGCAATGAACCCGGAACCATGTGGTTGGTAAACTAGCAGGAGTCGGATATATATATATATTTTTTTTTTTAACCTAATTGTAATTTCCAATATTTTCACACTCTTGGTGCAATTATTTTCGTCTTTCCATCTAGTAATAATCACTCAACTGTGAAGTAGTAGAATAAATTACTGGATTGCATTGGTATTTATTGTTACCCTCCCCCCAGGTGAATGAAGAGTGAAGTGGACATTGGATGTATTTGAATTTACAATCGCATCCAGCCATGCCAGGTTCGTTGAATTTATGGTCCTCGCAGTGATGACAGTTTACATAAATAAATGGTGCATTTGCTTACCAACCACATGGTTCTGGGTTCAGTCCCACTGCGTGGCACCTTGGCCGACCAAAGCCTTGTGAGTAGATTTGGTAGACAGAAACTGAAAGAAGCCTGTCGTATATATGTATATGTGTATGTGTGTGTATATGTTTGTGTGTCTGTGTTTGTCCCCCCCAGCATCGCTTGACAACCGATGTTGGTGTGTTTACGTCCCCCGTAACTTAGCGGTTCGACAAAAGAGACCGATAGAATAAGTACCAGGCTTACAAAAAATAAGTCCTGGGGTCGATTTGCTCGACTAAAGGCGGTGCTCCAGCATGGCCACAGTCAAATGACTGAAACAAGTAAAAGAGTGAAAGAAGAAATATACGCCAAACCGTTGTCGTGTGCTAATTGCTGGTCTTCGCTGAGATGATTACCGTCAGTGTAAGCTAGTTGCTTGATAAGAAAAAACAAAACGTTGCCATGGAGTTAATTTAAATTCTAAACGCTCGAGTAGTTTTCATATTAAAGGAATGTACAGTAGTCACTTGGAAGGGTTGGTATTAAAAGGGTCAACAGCCGTTGTTTATTTTGCATATGATACATTTCGTCACTCTTGTCATACATTCCACCATTGCAAATGTTACGTCATCAGTCAACAGGTGTCTGTAATGTTAATATTTCTGCAAGAGAGAAAACGGTTGAATGACAGTGTATATTTATTTATTTAATTTTGAAATCACATCTCAGTCTCGAAGGATAATTAAGTGTTATTGTTGTTATTTTAGGGCTTATGTTGATTTTATATTTTTGTTTTATGTTTCTTTTAATTGGTAAGATTTGTTTGTTTAATGAGTTCTAATAATAAACGGAAGCACTGGTACAATGGGTTGTTTTTAAACATAATATAAATAACTTCGTTTATTAATGATGATGATAATGTTATTTTGACACAAGGCCAGCAACTTTGAGGGAAGAGGGAGCAGGTGATACTGTGGACTCCAGTATTTGGAAAGTACTTTATTTTGTTGACCCTGGAGAAATGAAAGGTAAATTTGACCTTGGTGAGATTTGAACTCAGAATGTCAAGAGCCGGAAGAAATACTGTAAAGCACAAGGACAACACTGTTAGTGGGAGGGTGTTAGTCAATTATAGTGACCCCTGTTCTTGACTGTACTTTATATTATCAAGCCAGGACTTATTCTTTGTAAGCCTAGTACTTAAAATCTATCAGTCTCTTTTGTCGAACTGCTAAGTTGCGGGGACATAAACACACCACCATCAGTTGTCAAGCGATATATATATATACACACACACACACACACACACAACGGGCTTCTTTCAGTCTACCAAATCCACTTACAAGGCTTTGGTCGGCCCGAGGCGATAGAAGACACTTGCCCAAGGTGCCATGCAGTGGGCCTGAACCCAGAACCATGT
>NC_068999.1:41766635-41768520 GCF_001194135.2 Octopus bimaculoides
TTTTTACTGAAACAGGCTGACAGTTCATCTCCTGACCCAAGTTTCATGCCACTGTGTTTTCGTTAGCATGATCTTCAAGCAAGAGATCTTGCTTGAAGATCAGAGTGCCATAACACTTGAGTCATTAGACAAATTCTTTCAATATAAAAAAAAGACTATATGCTCTACATGTATTGAGCACTCTTCATTTGTCCAACATAACACAGTGTATGTGTGTGTGTCTTCTACACCACTTGACAATCAGTATTTACATCCTCACAGCTTAGCAGTTAAGCAAAAGAGCTTGATAGAATAAGTACTGGGATGAATTTGTTTGACTTATCCTTGAAAGTGGTGCTCTAGCATGGCCTCAGTCTAATGATTGAAACAAGTAAAAGTATTTGATGCAGAAGTTTTCCCCAAACTTTGCTCTATTTTTTTTTTTTTTTTTTTTTTCTTTTCATGCGTGGATGTAAGTTTAAAAATGGAACCTTCCACGACATTTTTTTCAATGTCTGTGTTTATAAAGCTAGTTTTTCTTATCAACCAAAATAATATTGTTTTCACATAAGTTGTTGGATTTTTTTTTGTTACTCCTTTTTTTTTTTTTTTGTTTTGTTTTATACGTTCAGCTGTATGTTTTAAGTGGATTGATGGTGTTGTTTGACTTAATCTTGTTTATAAAACCAACTGCCAGAAACTTTCTGAACCAACATCTTGTTCTTATTATCTTCACTTTCTACATCTGTGGGCATATGAAGAGTCCAATAACCAACACAAACTCCCTAAATATACCTTGAGTGCATTCCAATTATAACTGCCCCCCTCCCCACCACCACCACCACACAAAAAGAATCCCTCATCAAATTAGTTAATCCTTCTAGAAACCATAGAGGAATATAAAGATAGCGCTTAACCCTGTTTTATGCATCGTTAAATAAATGAGAAGCAAATTCTAATTTACCATTACCTTATTACCTGATGAAACAAGTCAATGTAGAATTAATTATCCTACGCTGTAAGAAGTTTACTTCTTAACCACGTGGTTTCAGGTTCAATCTCACTGTGTGGTACTTTGGGCAAGTGTCTTCTACTATAGTGTTAGGCCGACTAAAGTCTTCTGAGTGGTTTTCTTAGACAGAAACAGAAAAAAACCAGTTGTGTATGTGTGTGTATTTATGTATATATCCATGTATGTGTCTTTGTGCTGCGTTTGTCCGCCATTACTGCTTGACAGCTGGTGTTGGTTTGTTCATGTCCTTGTAAGTTAGTGGTTCAGTAAAAGTGCAATAGAATAAGTAGCAGGCTTAAAAATAATTGCAGGAGTTTGATTCGTTCAACTAAATCCTTCAGAGCTGTAGTAGAAGGTACTTGGCCAAGGTGCTGCACAACGAGACTGAACTGGAAATCCATAGTTCAAAAGCCAGCTTCTTGATCACACAGTTTTTTTCTAGGGTCAATAACAGTCAACAGAATTTTATGGGGCAGGGATAATTGCTCTCATTCAAAGGTGGAACATTGTTATTGAGAGAAACGGTGACTATGTTGAGAAGTAGGGATGTGATCCATAGAGGACCAGCTTCATTTTGATGTATGATACATGTTCCTGTGTTGGTAATTATACCTGTCCTAAACAAAATGGCATTACTTTTTGATTCACCCTCGTATGTATATATATATATATATATGTATATATATATTTCACACATTGCAGGTTTGTTTTATGCATAAATAAACATGTTAAACAAAGATTTGAAGCAACTATTCAAATTAAATATTAAAATTTTAATTTTTTAACATTTTTAAATAAATATAATTAAGAGTTAACAATATGTTTCATAGAATAGAAACGAAATAGAAAATATTTCAAATGTCTTTGAATGTTTGTGATACATAAATGCGTTCC
>NC_068999.1:41768861-41775593 GCF_001194135.2 Octopus bimaculoides
TTGTGATGTCATGTCTAGGTCATTTATGTCATCTTGTTTATCTTCTGTTCTTTAAGTTTTGGAGATATGGATGGCTGAGGTGTGAAGGTGTTGGGTAATAATCTGCTTAGAGGTTAGCATCTTGGCAGCAAAAATCCATTTTGCTGTAAATAAGATATTACAGAAGTGGAATAATAATTCTCTGCTATAGGCGCAGGAGTGCCTGTGTGATAAGTAGCTTGCTTCCAAACCTCATGGTTCCGGGTTCAGTCCCACAGTGTGGCACCTTAGGCAAGTGTCTTCTACTATAGCCCCGGGCTGACCAAAGCCTTGCGAGTGGATTTGGTAGACAGAAACTGAAAGAAGCCCATCGTATATATGTGTATATGTGTATATATATTACTGTGTGTATATATGTTTGTGTGTCTATGTCTGTTCCTCCAACATTGCTTGACAACCGATGCCGGTGTGTTTACGTCCCTGTAACTTAGTGGTTCGGCAAAAGAGACCGATAGAATATGTACTAGGCTTGCAAAGAATAAGTCCTGGGGATTTGCTCCAGTATGGCCACAGTCAAATGACTGAATCGAATAAAAGAATAAGCAACAGCTGTGTTATAAACTTTGGCTGGCTGTGTTTAAGTCAAGTCTACTTTTGACAAGTCACCTGTGGTTGACTAGCAGGTTATCCAAAAGCAGATTTATCTCCTGTACCACTAAACGTTACAAACTGGAGATAAGCAGAGCCCCAATGGAATGTGAAGGGATTAAATTGAAAGTGTGTGTGTATGCACACATGCTTTTGGTTCCTTGAGAGTAGTTCATATGCCATCATCTAAATCCCTTGATATCTGTCAGAATATACACAGCAATCTCTTCCCCAGCTTTCCACACTTAAGAAACTAAACTGCTTTGTGTAAAGCTGCTTTAAGAGTCAGGTGGATTTGGCCTCAGAGAGTTTAATGTCTTATCTGAGACTACAACAAAGTGACAGTGCTAACATATGGGCTGATAGTTCCATATGCTCACTTTGTTTTCACCTCTATCTTCTTACTGGTTCAGCCATCTGTGCTCTGAAAGCATGTATATGTGTGTGTGCTTCTATCCACACTTGATATCCTTTCTGCTCTAAATGTACACATTACTGGAATATAAGTAGTAAGTTAATTTGGCTTTCATAGCAGGGTGTGGTGACATTATTATTTTTTTTTTTTCTAATAGAACATGTGAAAATTGGAATTAACGTTGGGATGCTGGAGATAACTGAAGAACTACTTATATCTTTACTTCTATCTGTAGAATATTAAGCATAAATATCTCTGCATGTGTGCGTGCACACACACACACACACACACACACACACACACACTCACTCACTCACTCACTCACTCACTCTTCATTATTTTTTTGTCATTGGTAGCTCATTCATCTACTAATAATTATGGAGAATTTTTTATGTATACGTACATTTATAGATATATGCTGATCCCAAGTAATTTTATAGACCAACATAATACCACGACTTCTAGAAAAGAAAGAAAAATATTCTACAGACTAGATTTTATTAAGATTTCCCTCGTCTCACTAGTCTGGCTAGAGAAGTGTATATTGATGTGTGTTATTGACATGGGTGTTTGTGTGTTTCATTCATTTATGTGTATCATACGTGGGGCAATACAAGAAAACGACCAACCTTATGTCTGCTGGTAATGTTGACATCAGTAAAGAATTCAGGTTTTGAGTGATAAACAAAAGGACTTCTGATTAAAACAAGGACAGGATTTTAAAACTTACCCCTTCAGTGACTGCTTTTAATTTTTATCACAAAGGATTTAAATCACAAGAAATCTTTGAATAATTCTTTCACTCTTTGGTTGTAATTATTCTGAAGTTGCTTGGTGTATTTGAGAATTGTTGCATCTCTTATTTTTGGTGAGCATTGCATTTTAGGTTCGTATCTTACCATACATGGTTGATAATGGTGTATCATTGCTATTTCTGGATCGACATTGGTTATAGTTAAGTTCTCAAAGATTGGTTTACTTACATGATGGATCCCTAATTCAAACACTTTGTCTGGTTGAATCATAACCTTTGTCCGAACATTACTTATCGATTTGCTCCGATGTAGCCGTTGTAAGTAGCTCAACTGTTGGCTGTTCTCGGGGGTTTGCCAAGGATCAAAGAATGCACTTTTGAAAGAAAATCCTAATGTATTTTCACTGGTGTGATTTTTATTTAAGTCTTTCAAGTAATTTATGAGTCTCGGCCATGTGTATGTTTTACGTGGGATGACAAATTCGTCTAAATCTGAAAACAGCAGGAACTGGAAGTTAGCCATATTTCTGTAGAGACAATCTTGTATTGCCAGAAGTTGCCCGTGGTACCATATGTTGTTGTTAGTTATAACTGATGGTAGCTCCCATTCAAAAAGCGTAGCTAAATTTAACTTGGCATAGTGATTTAATATAACCCGAACACTGCTAGAAGCATTATGGAGATAGAAATGGAAATGTGAAGCTCCTAAAATTCGATTCAATTCTAAAAATTGTACAAGTTTTGTCATTCCAACGGATCCAAACAAAGGAGGTATACAGACACCAAATAATTTCTTTGTTCCTGTTTTGGTGAGTGAAATTAAATCCATTTTTGTCAGTGGAGCAAGGATATTGTTGGTATAAAGAGACAGGTACACGACTTTAATGGATCCCATGCCTTTTGGCACCAGACAAGAATAAATCCATCCTCCAAACTTACGTCCATGGTTCTCGCACATCTCGTATTTAGTAGCATATGATTGCACCAAATATGTACCGTTTTTAAACCAGCAGACAAGTTTGCGGTTATCTTTAGCATCCTGTACAGCCAAAATACGAATTCGATGCTTGGAGGGAATTCTTTGGTCATAAAATGTGGTCAGCACAAAAATACCCGATATATTTTGGAAACTTCCAGAATATGGCAGCTTCTTGCATTTAGAACAATTTGCTTTTGAATCTGAAATGTTTTCCAGTTTTGGTTTTATAGATTGAGGCATGTGTATATTTGCTTCACTGTAATTGCGTTTAATAACGAAACTTTCTTTATTTTGATGCTGTTTGAGAATGTTTATTTTCTTTGGAAATGGTCGTTGTAGTTGCTGTAGATTTTCTACTTGTTCTGCTACCAATACTGATTCTGTTGGTGCTGTGGTAGCTTTTACCGTGTTGTCATTCTCTTGTTGTTTAGCAATGAATTTTTGTGTTATGGGCTTATTGATTCTTTTGAGATGCGAGTGTAACATGAGGAAGATGATACAGTAAAGAAGCACCACGGATAGAAGGAACACATCTCGCTGCATATTTACTTACTGTCTTTGGAAGAAGAAAGAGAAAAATATATTAGTTTTCTTCTTCATATATGGACTAACACTCACAAAAACAAACAACAAAAAAATAGTCAGTGCTTCATGCTTATAATTGTATTAAGTTAAAAGAAATAATAATAAAGTTCTAATTTTTGATAAATAAATAAAAAATTATTTTACTTTGCTGTTGTTATTTTACCATAACTCTCAGTCATTTTGCAATGAAAGCAGCATTTCCTTATTTATTTAATTTCTGTGTTTTAAATGATAGTGGTGTGACGATTTGAATCTGTTTTGTTTATTTGTACTGAGGAATTGTTGGCCATTCTGTTAAGTATTGTGTTTGTTGGCTTGTTCCAAGAATCCACCCAAAAGCATAATTGTGAACAGATTTCCATGTAAAAAATATTTCAGACATATCTTTTGCACATGTGTGTGTGTGTGTGTGTGTGCACGCACACAATTACATTTTTATTTATATATATACACATACATATATATCTGCCTGTGTATATAATATACATTTATGTGTACATATATATGCGTGTATGTGCATTATGTATATCTGCATATCACCATCATTTAATGTCCATTTTTGACAGGAGCTAGCAAGGCCAGGAGCCATGTGTGTGAGTGTGTGGAATATATAAAAAAAACACCTGTGCTGGCACCACAAAATATGTACCTAGTACATTCTGCAAATCAGTTTGCATTAGTAAGGGCATCCAGCTGCAGAAATCATGCCAGAACAGATTGGAACCTGGTGCAGCCCTCTGGCTCACCAATTCCTGTCAACCCATAGAACCCACATCAGAATGGGAAATGGATGTTAAATGATGTACACACACACACACACACACACACACACGCTTGGTAGAGCAAGCATGAGAAGTACATGGGTACATATTAATTTTTGATTTTTTTTTTTTAATCAACAATAACTTACAGAAGTGACTCAAGAGCATCTAGTTTCGTGTATATCACTTATCAAACTCTCTCTCTCTCTCTCCTCTTTCACAAACCTATAATTAAAAACAAATGTGCCGATGGGCTGGCTCCTGGGCAGGTGGCACGTAAAACACACCATTTCGAGCGTGGCCGTCACCAGTTCCGCCTGACTGGCCCTCGTGCCGGTGGCACGTAGAAGCACCACTACACTCTCAGAGTGGTTGGCGTTAGGAAGGGCATCCAGCTGCAGATTGGAGCCTGGTGTCTCCTCTTGGTCCACCAGTCCTCAGTCAAATCGTCCAACCCATGCTAGCATGGAAAGCGGACGTTAAACGATGATGATGAATTAGGATTTTGTTTGTAAATATCCACGTTATTTAATTTATAATTTGAATTACTTGTGGACAGAATTCTATAAGTCAACATCATTTTCACAGACCTTGGAAAATGTTTATCTGTTTCATATGCACTGAATGTAGGGATTTGTGTTTTTTCTAATTATTATAAAATATCTATGAAAACATAAAAATATTGAATAATATTGTTTTTGTCTGACTTTACGGAAAGTGAAAAGGAAATGTATGTTATGTAAACAAAGATGGTTTTTATATACTTTTTGTATTGAAAACTAAAACATTTGACCTGTATAGTAAACATATATGATGAGTATGTATATGTATATACACCTATACATGTTCATGCATGTTTGTGTGTGCATGTATATATGAATATGCATGCCTGTGTAAGTATATTGTATGGATATATTAATACGTATGTGTGTATGCATATGTGTAGTATGTATGTGAATACATGTAAGTATGTATGTGTGTGTGTATTCTTTTATTCTTTTCAGTAATTTGACTGTGGCCATGCTGGAGCACTGCCTTTAGTCAAGCAAATTGACCCCAGAACTTATTCTTTGTAAGCCTAGTACTTATTCTATCGGTCACTTTTGCCAAAGTGCTAAGTTCTGGGGACGTAAACACACCAGCATTGGTTGTCAAGCAATGGTGGGGGGACAAACACAGACACACAAACATACGCACGTGTGTATGTATATATATATATATATATATATATATATATATATAGATAAGTTTGTATAGGGTTTGTGTATATATGTTATATAAATAAGAATATATATATTTGTTTTGCAAGATTTTTGATGTGAAATTGTGTGTTGAAACAGATGTTGTTGTACTTGGGGATGGTCATATTGCCAGTTTAGCCAATAAAAACACACGGACTGTATATATATATATTAGTACGAAATAAATAGGGAGAAAAACTTACTGTACTCTTTAACATTGGTCCCCCTACATAATATATAAACATTTATTTCCATAAATATTTGTGTGTACATATCTATCTATATATATATATATATATATATATATATATATATACATACATACACACATTCACACATGTATGTATACATTCATACATATATGACATATGTATATATGATGATATATATATATATATACACATACACACACATGGTCCTCTATATATTTGTGTATGTGTGTGTGTATATGTTCTTACATGTATATAAAAATGTGTATATATGTACGTTCTTATATGTATATAAAGATGTGTGTGTGTGTATATATATATATATATATATATTTGTTATGTGTATATAAAGGTGTGTGTATATATGTCTGTTTCCTATATATCTGTATAGAGGTGTGTGTGTGTACACTTTCACGGATATGTGTGTACATGGGAATGTGTATGTTTTGATATTTGTATGAAGAGGTGTTCATGAATCTTTCACGTATTTTCTTACTGTGATATCATGTTACACACACACACACACACATTCAGAGATGTATATAAGACTTTGATTTTACGAGTTACTGACTACATAGTTAAATGTAAGTATATGTAAACAAACCCACATCACCATATGTAAATCAAACTCATGCACATACACACATACACACACACATATATATATATATTGTGTATTTACCTTTAATCAGTGTCTTTAGAATATTCCCATTTCTCAAAGTAAAACTAATTCAGTGAATTTCTCAGATGATAAAAATATAGAAGCTCCTTTCTTCCTTTTTTTCTTCATCTCATGTTCCAAAGCCGAAAAGTAGATTCTTTAATCAGTTGTACAGCTCTTGAAGGATAAAATGATGATAGGAAGTGTGTTCAGCCTTCTGCCTGCTCTCATTCTCTCTCTCCCTCCCTCTCTCTCTCTCTTTCCTTTCTTTCTTTTTATTGTCTTTCATCTCTTCAGCACTTTCTTAAATAGTTAAAGGAAGTAAGAAAAGAAAGGAGAAAGAAGAGGAGTGGAATTAGAGAATTTGGTAAAGCCTGCTTCCCATTCAAGAAATTTTTGACTACAAGATGTTGTTGATGGTAGTTCTCTTCTTTTAGCTGTTTGTTCTTCCCTTACCTTTTATATATATATTTTTTTGTTTCTTTTCTGTCGGTAAGGGG
>NC_068999.1:41775877-41776940 GCF_001194135.2 Octopus bimaculoides
TATATATATATATATATATATATATATATATATATATATATATATATGCGTGTGTGTGTGTATAGCTATAAGTATACGTGCATGTGCTTCTGCCAGCCAATGCTATTTTCAACTTTGTTGTTGGATATTACTGGTACTTATTTTATTGCTACTGCCACTGGGGTACTGAAAAGTCTGTGTATGTATATGTGTATATATGTGTATATATATGTTTGTATATATATGTTTGTATATATTTATATATGTTTGTGTATATATATGTTTGTATGTATATGTGTGTATTTATGTATGTATGTATGTATGTATATATATGTATGTATGTATATATGTATGTATAGGTATTGGTAGTGCAAATCAGAGGTGCAATCTGTGTGGGTGTTTTTTCAAAACACTGTCTGGTTTAAAAAGCCACATCAGACGCCATGAAAGGGTGTAGATGTATCAGCATTTATATATGTGTGTGTGTGTGTATAGGCAGATTTTCTGTGGCCAGATGACTTTCCTGTTATGATCCCTCACCTGTTTCCAAGCAAGGTAACCCCCCCCCCCCATAGCTGGGCATGTTTTCACTCAAGATTGGATGTGAAAGGCACTGATTGTATGATGGCAATGCCCATTAACAACTGTCATGTGATGTTAAGACAAAGGGTCACCCCCTCCCACACACACATGCATATATACATTTTGTAATGGGATTCTTTCAGTTTCCATCTATCAAATCCATTCACAATATTTTACTAGGTTCAGGTCTATTGAAGAGGCTTGCCCCATGGTGCTACACAGTGGGACTGAACCTAAAACCAAGTGGTTTGAAGTGAACTTTTTAATCACAGCTGTATGTAGCTGTGTTATAATACACACTTCAGTTTTTTTTGTTTTTTTTTTTACTTTTTATTGCTTTTAGTAATTAGACTGGGGCCATACTTGAAAATGATACCCCAGCATGGGGTACCACCTTCAATATATAGTAGTTAATTACATGTGTACACAGTACTTGGGTACTTATATTATCACCTTCTGGAAGGGTGAAAGATGAAGCCAACCTGAGATATGCATATATATA
>NC_068999.1:41777151-41789540 GCF_001194135.2 Octopus bimaculoides
ACACACACACACACACACACACACACAGAGGTAATGTATAAGTCTTATGCAACATATGATATCTATTTTCCAAATGTTTCTTTAAAAATGCACGTGTCTATCCATAATTGGTAAATATTTTCTCCTAACACCATAAATTTCGGTCACCCTTTTTTTTTTTTATCCCTTTTTCTCTCTGTATATTATCAAATAACATAGTACTACACACACACAAACACACACCTCTGTATTTAGTTGCATGAATCACCACATGGATTTCTATATGTTCATGGTAGCAATATGATAGTTTTGTAGTTTCACATCAGTATAAACCTCTGTTTTTTTTTTTTTTTTCGGTTCATGACAATATTTTATCCTCACTGTATATATATATCATATAACCGTAAAAAGAAATTGTCACTGGGATGCTTAGTGTCTTCTGGCTTCATATATATATATATATTTTATTTCAATCCCCCACTCTTTTCTAAGCTCTCCCTTTATTTAAAGAAGGTAGGGTACAGAACTTGTTTTTTTTTCCCCTCCCCCCTTCTCTGGTGTTCTTGAATTACATCCACACACATTTCAAACATATACAAAGTACTCTTTAATACAAGTCTACAATAACACACATGCTTATGGCTTCCTTTCTACTTTGTTTTGAAAACTAACTCTTAAAACACACACACACACACACACACACACACACCATTTAGAGGAAATAATTTCTTTTGTTAAGACAAAGTTCATTCTTAATTCTTTCCGTTAATATATTTGTAGGGCTTATATTACTAATACCACCACTGGAGAAATGAAAGGCAGTCCATCCTGATGTGGATTGAATTGCCTGCTAGAACACTGAGATTACTAAGAATCTTGTTGAGATATAGGGTATTTAGTCTGTTTCACCCCTTCCTCAACCATCTCCAAATGAAAGTCTATCTTGATGGGATTTGAACATTGAAAAAATGAGGTCCTGAAACAGTCATGTCAAATATTGAAATCAACTCTTTACTCTCTTAGCCATCTCTGAAAGGGAGCTATCCTGATTAGATTTGTGTTCAGAACAATGAGGTATTGAACTTGTTAACCCTTTTGGTACCAATCTGCCTGGGACCACCAACCTGGGTTTTCATTCCTATGGTATTTTTTGATGTTATTATTATTATTATTATTATTATTATTCTGGTCACTGCCTGGAATTGAACTCGGAATCTTGGGGTTAAGAGTGTGGGCTTACTAACCCAACAATTCTGAGTTCAGTTCCAGGTAGTGACCTGAATAATAGTAATAATAATAATAATAATGACAACAACATCGAAAAATACCTTAGGAATGAGAACCCAGGTTCGAAATTTCCCCAAGACACCTGATGAAGGCTGGAGGGTATATCAGCCGAAACTTTGTGTTAACAACAAACAAGATGAGGACAAATATCCGTCAATTGTAAATAATGTAAGAATATGTTGTTTATATTTCCCATGCACGCAATTATATTCTGGTGATTTATGCAACTAGATACAGAGGGATGCGGATGTTTGTTTGTGTGAGAGAGTATTGTTACATCTGAATATATACATATTGTTTTACTTTATTACTGGCTATTAAATCTGTTGCTAAGGGCAAGCCGACATTCAACTTGTCTTTTGTTTCTAAAACATTTTCCTGTTCATATTTCGAACAAAAGATTCATGTGACTGAAAGCCTTGCAAAATAATAACTCTCTCAGATCATACACTCTAGTGTTTCAAAAAGAAAGCACATTGGATAATGTATTCCCGGATACACTATGAAAATAAAAGATAGGATGATCAAGGCTAGAACAGCTTTGATCATAGGGTTACTGATCAAGGTTGACTCGGCCAAGGGGTGGGGATAGGGTAGAATAAACAACATCAAATGTTAGCTAAGACTTCTTTTCTTAAATTACTGTATTTAAGGTTAACAATTCTTGAGGTTTCATATAAATCTTGAAATCTTTACTTTTCTTAAAACCATGTTTGTTTCTTTTCTTTGCCTAAGATTAGTTTCACTTGTCCTTCATTTTTTCTTTAAGTACTTTTATGGTTTCAGTATATATATATATATATATATATATATATATTAGTATATATTTTGAATTGGGATAAAAGCATAAAATTTATAGTTTGTCAGACTGGACTGCAGTCATTCTGTTTCTTTCTCAGTTTCTCTAACATATGACTTGTTAATACATTCAACTTTTGGTGTATGTATGTGTGTACATTTAAACAAAGTATGAGTGTGTGTGAAACAAGAAAATAAAAAATAAAAATGCAAGCATCATAACGTGATGTTTAAATGTACATAGAGGCACAGGAGTGGCTGCATGGTAAGTAGGATTCAGTCCCACTGCGTGGCACCTTGGGCAAATGCATTCTACTATAGCCTTGGGCCGACCAACACCTTGTGAGTGGATTTGGTAGAACTAAAAGAAGCCTGTTGTACATATATATATATATATATATATATATATATGTGTGTATGTATGTATATGTTTGTCCCCCTACCATCACTTGACAACCGATGCTGGTGTGTTTACGTCCCTGTAACTTAGCAGTTCGGCAAAAGAGACCGATAGAAAAAGTATTAGGCTTACAAAGAATAAGTCCTGGGGTCGATTTGTTCGACTAAAGACGGTGCTCCAGCATGGCCGCAATCAAATGATTGAAACAAATAAAAGGATATTATATTCACCAATCCACCCTAGACCAACCATTTATAAATTTCATTTAATAGATGTGTCAGTGTATGTATGTATAAATGTGTATATTTGTATTATTGGCACAGGGCCACGAATTTATTTTGTGGGCACAGGACCACAAATTTATTTTATGGGCACGGGGCCACAAATTAATTTTATGGGCATGGGCCACAAATTTGTATTGTGGACACAGGGCCACAAATTTGTATTGTGGGCACGGGGCCACAAATTTGAATGAGTGTATGGTAGAGTCAGTTGTATCAACTCCATTATTTTATTAGTATTTCATTTTATCATGGCTGAAAGTATAGAATGGCAAAATTAACCTTGACAAGATTTGAACTCAGAATGAAAGGGGCATAACTAAATACTGCAAGGTATTTTGTCTGATGTTCCAACAATACTGTCAAGGACCCATTGAGTGTTAGATGTAAATTAGTTTTGTTTATTAGCAGGTATTAGTTTTCATTCTAAGTAGCAATTCGAGACAGAAAGGAGCTGTTCAAATTAGTTGAGTGTCTAATATGATTTTAGGTGGGAAGGTTTTGCAGTTAATTTATTCATAATTAAAACAGATGTTGACATAAAATATTTATAACTAAATATTTGCCTCTCTGTTTACATAAACCGTCATCACTTTAACTGTTTTACTGTGGACATATGATATGTATGGATGACACTTGGTGGGTGGAAAAATACCATCTGTTAACAGTGATAATTATGGGGGTAAATGGCAAGTTCAAATGTGAAGATTCTTGGAGTAAGATGATATGAAATTGTGAAGAATGGTAGTCTGCTGCATTCTTGACTTGTCCAACCCATACCAACATGGACAAATGGACTTTAACCCTTTCTTTACCATATTTCTGTTGAGATGCTCTGTGTGTCTTTCAGTTAATTTTAAATATAACAAAGAATTTAGTAAAATAACTTAGTTATCATTAAATTAGTGTCATGTGTATCTTTGCGTTTGGGCTGTTTGTTCCACTACCACCTGACAACCAGTGTTGGTTTGTCTATATTCCCATAATATAGTGGTCTGGCAAAAGAGACCAACAGAATTAGTACCAGTATTTAAAACCCTTCAAGGTGGTACCTCAGCATGGTCACAATCTAATAACTGAAGCAGGTAAAAGATGAAAGATATTTGATTTTGCTTTTTGTCACCGAGTATGATGATGATGATGATGAAATGGACTGATGTTGATTCAACCAACTTTACACAGTATCTTACAAATCTGCGCTTTTGTATGAATGGCTGTGAGAAATCATTATTTTAATTAAGTGTAATCAAGGAAATTGCAGAGTGGTGGTGGTGGTGGTGGTGGGAGAGTACCAAATTAAAAGCCTTTTGAGATTTAACTACATCTCTTTTACGTCATTCTTCTCAGGTTTGAGCTAACCACGCCCAGTGCAGCGCTGGGGGTAGACCCAATCATTCTACCTTACCCACTTCGTTTGTAGCTTTGTGCCTAAGTTACCAATCATTAATAATATTAATTCTCACTGAGGATAATTTAGTTTTCTTTCATCTTTTCGGTGGGAGGAATTGCAAATAAATTAATTTCTAGTCAAGTGCTGGCAGTTGATTAAATTGATTGCACCTTTCCCACAAACTTGTTGCTTTTGCTGATGTGAGAAACTGTTAATTATTTCTACATTCTGGGTTCAAATCTAAATAAGGTTAGCTTTGCCTATCATCCCTCTAGGGGTTAATAAAGTATCAGTCAAGTAAGTATTAGAGATCAGTTGTATTAACTAATCCTCTGTCCTCAAAGTTGCTGGCCTTGTCAGTAAATTAGAAACCATTATTTTCTGTCCATCTTTGTTTCTGAGTTCAAATTCCACCAGGGTCGACTTTATCTTTCATACTTTCCGAGTCGATAAAATTAATACCAGTTGAAGACTGGGCCAATGTAATTGAATTAACAACTCTCCCTGAGCCTCCTGGCCTTGTGCCAAAATTAGAAACCATTATTATTATTATTATTATTATTATTATTATTAGATCAGACATCCATATATCATCAGCCAGTTGTGGCTGATGCCAGTGCCATCTGACTGGGACCCATGCTGGTGGCATGTAAAAAAGCACTGATTGAACGTTGGGCCTCTTGGAGGCAATGACAGGTGACCAAGACCTTTGGTGATATACCGTGCTTGTGTTGACCTGTCAAGCCAAGCGAGACCATTGTCGTGGCCGATGCCGGTGTCAGGTCAATGATACTCATGCCAGCGGCATGTAAAAAAGACCCATTACACAAGTACCAGTCATGTACTGGTGTTGATGCAGTTTACTGGTCCCATCCCCAAAATTTTAGGTCTTGTACCCAAATATATAAAATTCCTGTTATTGTTATTATTTTGCTGTACTCTGTTATCTTTGAAAAAATCGTTATTTCTTAGAAATAAAATTTTAGAAAAAACAAAAAACAAACAAAAAAGCTTAATTTTTCATGTGCTAGCTGAAAAGAATTATAATATTTTGGGCAGGATCCTTGTTAATTTTAAAATCTTGCTTAATTAAATTTTGCTGATGCAAGCAAATGTCATTATTAGTTTCCTAATTAACTTTATTTCCTTGAAATGTTTTAGCATCGAAATAAATTCTTTTTCCTTATTATATGCTGTGAATTTGAAATTTTATTGCATACCATTATAAACTTTTTTTTTTAATGTTATGTATTATTGATGTAACTCAATGTAAGACCTGACAATGTCGTAGACTAATTTCAGGTCACTGCTTGGAATCGAACTCGGAATCTTGGGGTTAGTAGCCCGTGGTTTAAGTCTTGGTTCAAGTTAACCTTTGCACTTAGCAGTTTATCATGATCAATTTACAAAAATTTTAGATTAGGAACATTTTTTTTGCTGAACACTTCTGTGGGCCACAGAAAACTCTGTGACAGGCTGCATGCAGCCCGTGGCCATAAATTGCTCACCCCTAAGCTACATGATTTGAAATGTCAATAATGCAGGGGTTACAACATTTTATTATGTCCTTTTTTTTCTTTTTGTTTTTCAAAATACGTTTGACTTGAGGGAATTTGGCTGTCAGGTGACTGTGGAACCTCTCTTCTTTCAAGAATGCAAAAACTTATTGCTGTAAGCAAATAATAGACTCTGCATTGTTTGATTTATTCTTGTATTACAAAAGCTGGAGAGGATTTAGTTGACTGACTGACTTTACATTGAGAGGACGTTGGTGTTGCCTTGGTGGAGGTTTGCGCTCTCTGAGTGCTCTTGTTCAAATTGTTTTTAATTAATCATCATGCATTGTCTCATAGCTTTGGGATTTCAATGATGTGATTTTTTATTTTTAGAGTGACTTAGGATAACTGGATCTGGCCAGTTCAAACTGTACATGTTTCATGTTCAAACATGCAACGGGTACATTATTTGGGCCAAATATGGCTGGTTTAGATGGTGCAGGCTTAAGAGTATGTATCCTAGTTGACTAATTGCCTTGGCATATCCTGTTTGTCAGGACACTTGGTGATTGGTGAAAAAAACATGTAGGATATTATGACGTATCATTATTTCCTCACCAGATTCTTTGGATAACATAAATGGGTACGAATAGTAAAAATGCAGACAACCAAACTTTTGTTTTAGTTCTTGTGCATAACACAAGAATAAGATGCCGATTAATCACTCCAAATCCTTCAGCTGGCTGTATCTATACTTGTAATCTACTCTTGTAAATCTGACCAGGGTTACATAACAACAAAAACAACAACCACCTTCTGGTCAGTGGATGTCTTTGACGGAGTTAGTTCTGCTGCAAAATTTTGGACCCAGTTTCCAATCTTAGCATTATACAATCTTGAGTTGTGATGCTTCATATTGTTGGAATCCCTGCAAAAGGTCACAGTTGTTGCTCTTCTGTGATTACAGCCCTTCCTCCTACTACTTACTTTCCTTCTCTCATAGGCCTGCTCAAACTGGTCCTGACCAGTGCATTCAACAACACACCCTGTAACTCCACAGTTCCGATTCCTGTGCCCTACGTCTATATCATTAACATACCAAAATAGATAAGGAGTTATTGGCTGTCTTTATGTTATCCGAAGAATCTAGTGAAGAAATAGTTTCTGCTTAATTACCTAAACATGATTAAAAACAACAACAAAAAAACAAACAGTCGGTGTGAGTGGATGAATGCTGAGATAGGAGTAAGGCAGACTTTACTCGTCAGTGAATTAACCTGAAGTTTCTTATCTTCATGTCAGTTGAGTGGGAAAGGATAATGTTGATTTGATAATTGATAAATTAATATGAATGTGGAGAATGGTGGTGGTGATGGTGAGGAAAATGGAGAAAGGATTACGATGGGTGGGTCATGGTGTTGCTAGTAGTAATGGAAGGATAATAGTAGCAATAGTGATGATGATGAGGCTGAAGATAGTTGTGATGTTGAGAATAGCAGCAGAGATTTGTGGTGGTGGTGGTGGTGGTGGTGATAATGGTAGTTGTAGCAGCAGCATCATTGAACAGATTTCTGCATTTAGAAGTTACTGGTTTGGTTTTGTGAGGAGATCTAGACATGATTGAAATGATCTGTAAAACAATTTCGTTCCTAATCACAATGATTTGTTTGGGCTGGTGTTCAACCCTGGTCTCTGTAGTTTACTGAAGAGTAGAGCCAGTCTGTGATATGATTCATAGTAGAGAAGGAGTGGCGGAGGGGGGGGGATTGAAATTTGATTGTCCAAGAAGGACACATTTTCAGTGAGAGAAGACTAAAGACTTATGTGAATAGGGACTTTCTTCTGAAGAGTATTATAGGATATCAAGGAGCATGTCTTTTTACTGTGTGTGTGTGTCTGTGTGTTTGACAGCTATGGCCATTGAGCATACTACCCTGAGTAATGTCTGGTTTTTGGCATGTGGCCAGAGTTTGGTTATCAGCACTGGTTCTCAATGTTTTGAGGCTTAAGGTAATGGAAATAAATCTGTCAGTTTTGATACACATAAACACACACACATTCATGCTTACTCTCACACACTCACACATATGACAGTTCAGGTTTCATAGTAGGTGAGGGTCTCTCCTCCATATACATGGTTAGGATGTCAGTGTGTCTCAACTAACATTCCCTGGAGATATCTGGTGGTTATTCTTGACAGACCTGCTTATGTGAACTGGGCTGTTTAGAATTAAGTGTATTTGCCTAAATACACCACAAAATATTGACAGTAAAAAATGATCTGTGTGTGAGAGAGTGACAAAGAAGATTCACAAGCTTTTTTCGACTCTTTAGTTGGTATTTCAACAGGCTTCTAAAGTATGTCGCTCTTCTTAACATCAATCTGTGTGTAACCGGTTCAAATTGTTAGAAATTAGAAGATGGAAACAAATACAAAAATATTTATAGCAAAAGCAAAAGTTAGAAAATAAAATGAAAAATGGTTTTTGAATTTGTTTAAAACTATTTAAAAATGATGTATTTATCATTTTGTTTTTTAGTCTGTGACGAATGAAGATGTTACCCAAGAGGAACTTGGTGGTGCTAAAACTCATACAACAGTATCAGGTAAGTAGGTCTGTCTGTTTGTCTCATGTCTCCATGTCTGTTTATGTATTTAAGTGTATCTATTTGTTGGTTAATATGTCTCCCCCTTTCTTTTTTCCCCACTTTTGTATATCCCTCATGTTTATTTGTTTAATGTTCATTTTCTCCACGGTAGCATGGCTTAGATGGCTTTGTTATTAAGGCATTGTTTTATAGTCAGATGTCCTATGCTGTCACTAACTCTTACTTGTATTTCAAAGAAGAAATCTCTTATTTCAAACAATTTAGAAAGGTACGAAGCAGGCAGACGATGATTTGTGACAACAACACTGCTCCATAGCTTGTGACTTTTGTAAAGCAGAGAAGTAAATAAACACACACACACACACGTGCAGCAACATGTGGAAGTATGCACACATGTGTACAAACACATGTGTACAAAGCTCTGATTTTTTTAGCACTGCAAACTGAAAACTTAGATTAATTCTATAGCAAGTACCTTAGGTTACTCTTACTGGCATCACATAATGGAGAAGAGCTTCGATGCAAGAGTACTGGATTTGATTGTCTTGATTTCAGTTCTGATCTTTTGCGATTGTAGTTTCGAAATTTGCTATGTCAATTTCTGTGGAATTGACATAGCTTTTCATTCATTTATCCATGTTTGCTAAAAGTGAAGTACCTTCAATATACTGAAGTCATTTGAAAATTGGTTATGCTTCCCTTCTTACCAAAGCTATATGTGTGTCTGCCTTATCAAATGAAATCAATTTGACCCTCAGATTCAGCTCTGAGCATCTTGCAACATGTCTCTTATGTGACTGATATTTGCATTAATGACGTTTCTTCCTGCCATATCTGCTCTCATAGACCTCCACCTGGTTTTTATCTATTTCATCAAAATATATATTGATTTCTAACATTCGTAAAAAAACCAGAAATTTTTGAAGGGAAGGTGTATAAACAATTAATTCAACCCAAATATATTTATTGGTACCTTGGGATAAAAGGCAAAGATTTGAACTCACAGCTTAAAGGGATGTTCATTAAATACTTCTAGACGTCTGCAGACTTTCCAACTATGCCATCTACCTCTCTTGTCCTCTCCTTATCAACTGTATCACCATTACTATTTCTGCCATGCCCATCCTCACTTCTGCATCCTTTTATCTTCCCTAGCTTGTGGTTTATTGTTCATCTACCCTTCAACTCTACCCAGATTTTACAGCTTCCCCCAGGGTTTGTAGTTCTGTGAGTTGCCTGATGGCACCAAAAAACAAAAAAAAAAAAAGACTCCACCCAGTAAATGCTGTAAAGTGGTTGGTGGTAGGAAGGGCATCCAGCTGTAGAAATTATGCCAAAGCAGATATTGGAAGTCTATGCAATCCTTGGACTTGAACCATCCAACCCATGCCAGCATAGAATATGGATATTAAGCGGTGATGATGCTTTACCGTTATTTTTGCTACTCATTAAAAAAATATGTTAGCATTCTTTGTTTATCTGCATGTAGCAAGGCTGGAAGTACAAAGAGTTGTGAAAGGGAAAAAAAAAAAATAAAATAAAATAAAAATAACCCGACAAATCCTTTGCATCAGTAATGCTAGCTTTCTTGCACGTAATTTTATCTCAATTCTGTAATCATTTTAATTTGTTTATCAGAGGAGGAATGAAAAAAAAAAGTGATGATAGGGAAAAGGAAGGGTTGATTGGAGGATAAGAACAACTGCTTTAAAGTATTTGCTAAGCTGATAGTTGTGGCCAAGCAGATACATCTGATTCACGTGTGACTATACTGAAAATGTATATTAACTCCTTTGATACCCAACTGTCTGAGTTTTGGTGCTGTGGTACAAAGCTTCTCATATTTGATACACATGAAACCTTCCGTCATAATTTTCTGCAAGAACTTTTTGCTGTGTTGCAAAAGTCGGTCGGCTTTGTAAGGAAAACTGTTAGCCATTCTATTTCATCTATTAACAATCTTGATTATCTTCATTATAATTAGGTTAAAGGTGGCGAGCTGGCAGAATCGTTAGCACAATTGAGTAACATTTATTTTAAGTTTTCCATTAACTGGTCTTGTTTTTTGAAGAAGGACTGGGGCAACAACAAATGAAATTGCTGGTATCCAAGTGATCTCTCTCTCCCTCCTTTCCATCTCTCTTCAACAATCTTACCCTACAATCCTGATCTATTCTCAGTTACTTGTCATTTATCAGCTCCATATGTTAGAGTGCGCTTACCTTGTTTTTCGAGATAACAGAATTGAAATCCAACAGCAGTAGCAGTTCTCCCATATGCTATCAGATAACCATTAGTTTGATATCTCTGTTTGTGTGTGTGTGTGTGGAAGCGGTTAGCGTTTAAGAGATATCTGTGGTAGTTCTGAAACCATGCGTATCCTAATCTCTAATCTGCAACCAATATCAATGGCAAAAATTTAGGCAAGTCTAAACAACTTAGATATAAATCTGGTGCACATAGTTTCTTCCCTGAGAGAAGAAAGATTTTTGGGTCTTGGAGAATTGTGAATCAGGAAATAAATATGTCTGAATTTTTTTTTTTTTTCTTGCTAAATTCTGTATCATTTTCATTTATTTATTTATTGTGTTCTTCATAAATTGCAGTAACTACCCTTGATACTCTTCATGTCAGTGCCGACAGTTTTATTTGCTTATTTCAGACACTGAAGTTTTTATTTTGTGGGTGTGGTGCATGTGTGTATACACACACACACACACACACACACACTTTCATCTATTTTTCTTTTTGTTTTCTTCCTATATTTTTTCTGGTGTTCTCTGTCTGTCTGTCTGTCTTTCTCTATCTATATATAAATTTATTTATTTATTTATTCAGGTGGTTATTTACTTTTTTTCTTCCAAGGAATCGAATCTTTACTTTTTGGCTTTCTGAGAAAATATCTTTAGTTTTCCATTCCATACCTATATGCATACGCTATATTTGATTCTTGTGAAGGAATGCGTGCACGCACACGCACACACACACACACACACACACACAGAATGTATGAGCATCCATTTCCACACCATTTTCAATGAAAATGGTAACAGTGGTTAAAGCTTTTCTAAACAAAATGTCCCAACACTCACATGTTTCGTTGTCTTTAAACACCAGATGAATTAAAGCATACTTTACTGAAAAAACAAGTTTATTTGAAGCATATTTTCTATGGCTGGATTCCATTCCTGTCACTAACCCTCACCTGTTTTCAAGACCAAGAGATGCAAAGACAATCACATACACACGTTTTAAACACAATTCTTTCAGTTTCCATGCACCACATCCTTTCACAAGGCTTCGATTGGCCTCGGGCTATAGCAGAGAATGCTTGCCCAAAGTTTCCCACAGTGGGACTGAACTCGGAACTATGTGGTTGAAAAGCAAACTCCTTACCACACAGCCATGCCTATGCCTAAAAACAAAAACATTTGGCATTGTCTAAATTCACACAAAAGTGCTAAATCCCATTGAGAGTGACTAGCTTCCAGTTTGTAGCAAAGGAAATAAGGTTGGCTGATGACTGTAATAGGAGAACAGGAGATTAAATACTTTACAATATATTATTTCATTCTTCTACAATGTGAATGCAAGTCTCACTGGGGTCGACTTTGACTTTCATCCCTTGTGGATCAATATATATATTTATAAAACACATACTGGGCGTATAATCGAGGCAGTAGTTTCAACTGTATCCCTAACCTATATTTTTGGGGTCTCATTCTAATTGCTTTGAAATTAATGTTGTAGAACTTGTATGTACATACATACAACTATAATGTACTTGTACAATTGTATGTATATATATATATATATATATGTATGTATGTATGTATGTATGTATGTATATTTATAGGTGCAGGAGTGACTGTGTGGTAAGTAGCTTGCTTCCTAACTACATGGTTCCGGGTTCAGTCCCACTGCGTGGCACCTTGGGCAAGTGTTTTCTATTATAGCCTCAAGCCAACCAAAGCCTTCTGAGTGGATTTGTTAGACAGAAACTGAAAGAAGACCGTCGTATATATATATATATATATAAAGGCGACTCGAGTTTCAGGGCTATTTACGACGGTCTTCTTTCAGTTTCTGTCTAACAAATCCACACAGTCTGTTAAAGTCTGTCATACCGGCCATGACGAAGGGAAATA
>NC_068999.1:41790812-41791420 GCF_001194135.2 Octopus bimaculoides
ATATATATATATATATATATATATATATATATATATATATATTTGTGTGTGTGTGTGTGTGTGTGTGTATATGTTTGTGTTTGTTTGTCCACCCCCCACCATCATTTGACAACCGATGTTGGTATGTTTATGTCCCCGTAACTTAGCAGTTCAGCAAAAGGGACTGATAGAATAAGTGCTAGGCTTATAAGTCCTGGGGTCGATTTGTTCGACTAAAGGCGGTGCTCCAGCATGGCCGCAGTCACATGACTGAAACAAATTAAAGGTGTAAAATAATATATACACCCCAAGTTCATTGTATGTGTGTACATATGTGGATATCTTTTTCTTTGTTTCTTTCATTGAACTACGGTCATACCGGAGCACTACCTTGAAAGGTTTAGTCAAAACAAACCAACCCCAGTAGTTATCAAGTTTGGTACTTACTCTGTTGGTCTTGTTTGCTGAAACTGCTAAGTTATGGGGATGTAAATGAACCAACACTCAACTAATCGGGATGGGGGTATCAAACAGACATTCATATGCATGCACACACACATACACATATGTACGTACACTAGTGTAGCTAGAATGTGTGCCATCTGGGGCAGCCTTTCTATTCCCCCCCC
>NC_068999.1:41791430-41795532 GCF_001194135.2 Octopus bimaculoides
TATATATATATATATATATATATAGATATGTATATATGTATGTCTGTACAGTTTCTGTGTGCCAAATTCACTTGCAAGACATTGATTCCCAAGAGTACAGTAGAAAACACTTGTCCAAGGTGCCGTGCAATGAGATTGAATTCAAAATCACACAGTTGCAAAGCAAGCTTCTTAACCACACAGCCATGCCTGTTCTATAATCTATGTTTAATCATATGTATACATGTATATATGTGGCACCAGTAGCAGGACACAGGCTACCAAATTCGCACTTTGCTATTGCCATTTATCCTGATGTCGACCCTGACTGAACGGAACTGTTGTCAAATACTTTCCAAGTTTGACTATCCCATCTTTTTTTCCACGTATAGTGTCTCCTTGTCTTGACACTGTCTCCTTGTCTTGACACTGTATGATAGCTGTGAAGGAATGTCACGGTCACATTGTCATTCATTTCCAATATTTTGCGAAATCCTGTTGAGCCTTTGGGAAATATTACCTTGCTTATAAACAAGCGAGGGTTGATGACAGGAAGGGTGTCCAGCTGTACAAAATTTGCCTCAAACAGATTCTATCCAGCTCATGCAAGCATGGAAAAGTGGATATTCAATGAATGAATGAATAAGTGAGAGTAGCACTCAACACGTCTGGTAGGAGTTGTAAATATCTTTAAAAACATGTTTGCATTACATTCCCTCCTTATCAATTAAATCCATCGCCTTAGCTCCAGACTACATTTCTGATTAAGTCTACATGCATAATTGGGTCATTTCATTAAAATAGTTGGTGGCTTTTTTTATTCCTTTTTTTCTTTCAGGTTTTTCTTTTTTTTTCTTTCAGGTTTTTTTTTTTTTCTTTAGTGATTGTAAAAATGTTTTTATAATTTACAATTTAGTGATTGTAAAAATATGTTTTTATAATTATGTAGTCAAGATTTTAAAAACGTAAAATTGTTTATTTTTCAGGTGTTGCCCATCTTGCATTTGAAAATGATGTTGTTGCCCTGAGAGAGTTAAGAAATTTCATGAACTTCTTGCCACCCAGCAACTTGAAACCTTCTCCTATCCGCAAATGTGACGATTCTCCGTAAGTTTGACTGCTTTTTTTTTTTGTCTATTTTTTTTTTTTGTCAATCTAGATTTCCAAACAATGTTGTTTTGTGATATTTCATCAACAGAGCAAAAAGGAGAAGAATGAATAAACTGAAAGCGGATAAGGGTTGTCAGATACATTTACATGGTCCATGCCAGCCCCCACTGCCCTGACTGGCTCCTGTGCTGGTTGCACGTAAAAAGCACCATCCGAATGTGACCGATACCAGTGCCGCCCGACTGGCTCCCATGCCGGTGGCACATAAAAAGCACCCACTACACTTCCGGAATGGTTGGCATTAGGAAGGGCATCCTGCTGTAGAAACTTTGCCAGATCAGATTGGGACCTGGTGCAGCCTTCTGGCTTGCCAGTCTTCAGTCAAACTGTCCAACCCATGCCAGCATGGAAAGCTGTTGAGCTTTTAATACTTTTCTTCAACCCCTTTAATTCTTAATATCATTTCTGTTCGGTTTAAGTCAGACCTTTTTGTATCTAAACATACAGACATTTTTTTGTATTTCATGTATTTAATATACTTTGTATATTAACCTGCCCAACTTTTTTATCCTTACATTTAGCATTAAGTAAAGGGTAAATTTTTCATCTTTTTCTATTTCTAACAGAGACCGACTTGTCAAAGGCCTCAATACAGTTGTACCACTTGAATCTACAGCAGCCTATGATATCAAGGATGTCATTCTGGGAGTAAGTAAAATTCAAAATAAATTGTTGTGTATTCATTCACGTCTCCATCAAGATAACATAGCGTACATTTAATGCACACAATCTGCACCATCAGTTGTTTACTTAAGACTTAATTCATCCAGATAAGCAGACTCCACCTATCAATAGTTTGTAGTTTAGTTGAAAATCTTGCAGTATTCTGCTCTTCTTTCACTTATTTAGAATATATATATTTACATATATATATTTATGTGTGTTTATATGAATGTTTTTCTATGCCAAACTTGATATTTGTTTTAATGTGCGCGTTGTTCATGTTTGTTGTAAGTTTTAAGGGCTTTGATTTAAATTAATTATCAAACGAGGCATGTTTTTTCTAGTTTACTTTATATTAAAACTTTGCTTTCATGTAATGCTTTCGTGTATGCCTTCTCATTGATGCCTTTTCATTGGAATTGTGTGTAGTGTGTGGGCATGCATATACATACGTGTGTGTATGTGTGTGTGTGTATATATATATATATATATATATATATATATATATATATGTATGAACTGAACTGAACTGGCACTTTGTTGCTTATGATGACAAGCATTCCAGTTGATTCGATCAGCGGAACAGCCTGCTTATGAAATTAACATGCAAGTGGCTGAGTACTCCACAGATATGCATACACTTAATGTAGTTCTGAGGGAGATTCAGCATGACACAGAATGTGACAAGGCTGGCCCCTTTTGAATTACAGGTACAACATACTCTTGCATGCAAACACACTTGCACATGCTCGTATCCAAATATGTATGCATGCCTATGCACATGCACTGCATGTATGCAAACACATGCATGGAAACACATGCGCACACACACATGTGCACATACACACATGCACACACAATCTCACACATGCACGCAAACACATTCTTGCATGCAAACACATTTGCATACATACACTCATGCAAACAAATGCACATGTGTGTGCACACATGCATCTGTATGCACACCTGTGCACATACACATGAACCATGCACTGCATGCATGCATTCACACACACACACACACACACACACACACACACACGTGTAATTGATTTTCTGATGGATGATGAGTTCAACATGTGCAAAGGTAGAGTTAATTATGTTTTGATTTACTTGCCAGATTATCGATGAACAGGATTTTTTTGAGATTATGCCAAATTATGCCAAAAACATTGTTGTGGGATTTGCAAGGATGAATGGAAGAACAGTTGGGTATGTTGCTAATCAGCCCAAGGTGGCAGCAGGTATTGTATCTCTCTCTTTTGTCTGTCTGTCTGTCTTTCTGTCTCTCTCCCTCCTGTATGTTTTTCTTCTGGGAGAGCCTGTCTTATTCTCTGATGAAAGGCTCTTATCAAAAGTATTAGATATTATTCTCTCTTCATGGCAAACTAACTGACCATAAGCCAACAAAGAAATCTCTATATTGTTGCTTGACCTTCTAGAAATAACAATCAAATCTCCTGCCAATCATACCTGCAAGGCTTAAAAAAATGATAAAGATGAGTGTATTATTAAGCATGATATAGCATGGATAGTCTTCATCACCACCACTTGTTTCTTAAAGAGATGGGATGGTTATGGCTTCAATAATTTTGGTTACAGTTCAACATGTTGGCTTTTGCTAACTCTAACTGCTTCTCATTTTGAACTCTACTGATTATATTCTGTCTCTGTCTTCCTCTGTGTATGTATGTGTATATATATATATATATATATATATATAGTCAGTAAATAGTGGGGATGTGTTAACCGCACGTGGAGAAATAATAGGAAAATGAAAAATAATAAGGCAGAATGCTAAACTGGAAGCATATTTTAATAAAGATTTCTAACCGGCTTTCATTGGGAAGCAAATTTTCAAGAAGAGGGACAATGAAAATGTTTTTTACAAAGAAGTACAAAATGAGGAAAATAATATATAAAAATAATAATATATAAAAAAATAAATATACCAGAAAGAATCAACAAGGAGAATCTTTTCATAGAGAAATTCCAACCATTTCTTAACACACATACCCCTCAGTGACCTTATTTCTCTAGGTACAGACATAAACTTCCTGTTGAAAAAGAGTTCATAACTCCAACTAAAAACATTTGCCTCCCCTTACATACACTTCTTGCTTTGACACCACACTTCCTGCTTAACACAAACTTTTAGCCCTTTTTTTAAACCTAACACAACTCTCAATTCTCATGCATCCTTATTTTTCCAACCATTATCTACATGAATTACCATTGAACTTCAAAAGCTCAAGGACAATATAATGTATTGGTATATTTATTTTCATAT
>NC_068999.1:41795680-41811776 GCF_001194135.2 Octopus bimaculoides
TATATATATATATATATTATATATGTATGTATGTATGTAATGACAATATAGTATTGGAAATAACTAATCATTTTTTTTTTTTCCCCATTATATTTCTTTATTCCACATCTGTAGGTTGTTTGGACATAAATGCATCTGTGAAAGGAGCTCGTTTTGTTCGCTTCTGCGATGCCTTTAACATTCCTCTAATCACATTGGTAGATGTCCCTGGATTTCTTCCCGGTGAGTGTCGTACACATTTTTGTTTGCCTCCATTATTTTTGTTACTATGGCTTCAAGTCTCAATCAACCAAATTTTGTTGTATTGCATCTGGAGCAGAGTATTCAGTTCTGCACACCTCATGTTAGCTGAGCTGTCAAGATCAGATCATCTAGGAGCATTACCAGATAGTTACCGGCTTTCTCTCCAGGAGATCTTTTTTCTCTTATTCGCCACTGGATTTAGTATGTTTCTAAATCTCTCACAGAGATTTATGCAGTAGCAGCACGATAAAATGATAGTATGTTGTTAACTTAATGTGACAGTCCCATAAAAGGGAAGAATGCTACTGTTATTTAGCCCTAGAAAACACCTGTGTCAAGCCCAACAGGAAACGATGTTTCCTTGGGCTAAATAACAGTAGCATTCTTCCCTTTTATGGGACTGTCACATTAAGTTGACAACATGCTATCACCACAGGATTTGTTACGTTCACTGATTAGTTATGAGCTTCTAGCCTGATTTGGCTTGGCTTCTATGACTGAAATTTGCTGTGAATGCTCATCTTAAACCAGATTCAAGGCTGCATGTGATCACTGTGGGTACTATGAAATGAACAGAGAACATCTGTAGCTTTAAGCTTAGCCAGAGTACAGTAAACTGTTTTCTTTTACATACCCTGTATCAGCAAGCAATAACATTTTGTCATAATGATTTCATAACTCTAGTGTAAATCTACCACAATCTGTAATTAAAAATAAATAAATCAAAATATGTTGCATACATTAGCTCTTAATACACAATACTTATTAAGTTATAGAATTTAAAAAAAACAATCTCAATTCAGCTGCCTTGCTCTGTGGAGTTACATTGTTTAAAATTTATAGGATCAGCCCCACTGGGATTCTGTTTCTTATTTTCCACAATGACATTATTGTCATAAGTAAAACGTAGTGGTTACAATTGTGAAATAAAACTGGGCTGCATTCATTTGATTCACTTGAAATATATTTCTGTACTCGAGTGGCATTCTCTGTGGAATTACAAATCAACTGAAAGGCAGTGTTTGAAATATTTAAATGCTAAAAAGAAAAAAATGTTTATTGATAATGATCACAATAGTAATTTCTCCTGTAGGTACAAGGTCGTAAACTACTGGGGAAGCGTCTAATATAACTGGTACTACTTGATCTCATATAGATTAATGGTAAACAAAACATCTTGTAGCAATTTGAATTGTGTGTGCGCTTGTGTATAGACAGGTTGTTTGAGCTAAAGTCGATAGTTTGTCCCTCTCTCTCCTGCCTTAGTCTTTCAACACTTAGCATAAAGCCATCTTCCCCACTCAGATACTACCTTCTTATTCTGTGGTGGAATCTTTTCCATTTTCCCTGTTCTTTTCCTGTCTTGCAAGATACTTTGCAAACCCACTAGTGCTGGTGGCTCAAATAAAACACCCAGCACCCACTGTAAAGTGATTGGTTTTAGGAAGGGCTTCCAGCCATGCCATGGCAAAGCTGACAATTTGATGCAACCTTGTGGCTCACTGGATCCTGTTAAAACCATTCAACAATGATATTTTCAGTTACAGAAACTAGTTGATCCATGTTATCAGTATCAAAGCTATTCAAAGCAGTTGAGCATTTATTGAGCATTTATCAGACTTGGTTGAGTCATACACTTGTTTCTATCAGTAAAGCAATTTACTTTGCTACAAAGGATGTAATTCTTACTTTTGCTGTCCTATGAGCTATATATATATATATATATATATATATATATATATCCATATCCAAGGACCCCCTTCGGTCATGAATGACCATGGGATTGTCACCTAGAAAGTTACCCTTCGAGGCACAAGTCTGAGCAAGGTTGTTTGTGGAAGGCCAGCAGTCGCCCATGCATACCAGCCTCCCCTCTCCATGCCATCGATGTTATCCAAGGGAAAGACACTTGCCCAAGGTGCCACTCAGCAGTGGGACTGAACCCGGAACCGTGTGGTTGGAAAGCAAGCTTCTTACCACACTACCACCCCTGGACCTATATATATATATTTATCGTCATCAGGTAGATGTACCTAAATACTGTTACTTTTATAAAAAGTCACAAATCCTTTTAATTTCAGGCACAAGTCAAGAATATGGTGGAATAATTCGTCATGGAGCAAAGCTTCTTTATGCTTTTGCTGAAGCAACCGTTCCTAAAGTAACTGTGATCACCCGAAAGGTAACCAGCAAAGACTATATGTATTTTTTTTTTCCTTTTTGTGTTCTTAACATTTAAAACAAAATTAGTGTATCTTCAACTAGCACTCCATGATATCCCTCTTCAATAATCCCTTCGGCCTGTACACTATGACTGCGCCGCATATGGCACTCTTCCCACACTGTTTTGCACATGCTCATTTATACTAACTAGTATAGTTCACTTAACCAATCACGGGGGTGTACAGATTTCCCCGTACAACAATTGGTATGGATATGTAATGCAATACTGATGAATAACGAAGTGCCTGGAGATCCAGGTGGAAGGAAACTACAGACAAGGAAGACTTGAGCAGAAATGTGGAAAACTGATTTTGGGATGTTGGATGTCAGGCTTAGGTGCAAGTGTGGCTGTATGGTAAGAAGCTGGCAGAAATGTTAGCACGACAGGCGAAATGCTTAGCAATATTTCATCTGTCTTTACGTTCTGAGTTCAAATACCACCAAGGTTGACTTTGCCTTTCATCCTTTCGGGGTCGATAAATTAAGTACCAGTTACACACTGGGGTTCGATGTGATTGACTATATCCCTTTGTTTGTCTCCTCTATGTTTAGCCCCTTGTGGGCAATAAAGAAATAAGAAGCTTGCTTCCCAATCTTGTTGTTCCAGGTTCAGTCCCACCTCATGGCACTTTAGGCATGTGTCTTCCACTATTGCTCCAGGCTGACCAAAGCATTGTAAAGGGGATTTGGTGGATGGAAATCCATTGTGTGTGTTTGTGTCTTTATGTTTGTCCTCCACCACAAAGACTGGTGTCAACTGGTGTTGACTTGTTTATGTTCCCGTAACTTAGTGGTTCGGCAAAAAGAGATCAATAGAATAAGCACTGAGCATACAAAATATAGTACTGGGCCCAGTTCTGCACAGGGACATTCAATTCAGAGATTTGCAAAGCCATTATTACCATTTCATCTTTCACTATTCTAGCAATAATCATTGTTACATGTTAGAATAAATAATTATTTGGATCACACTGTTAATAAATTGAATATAAGACTACTAACAGTAGCTATTTCAACACATTATTCCAGTTCAAATTACTTGCCAAAAATATCTACAAGAATGGAATATATAATATAGGTTATCTGTAATTTTACTTTTAGCAGTTGTTGATTTTATTAGAATTTTATTATTCTCATTAAGATTCTGTTACCATCCTGTATTTATTATTTAACATTTCAGTTTGCTTTTAGGCTTCTCGAGGGATTACTGGGAAAATATAAACTAAGTTGTTTCGTAATAAGGTGTTTAAAACAGAAAGTTTTGAAATTCTTGTTTTGTTGCTCACCATCATCATCAACATCATCATTGTTATCAATTTTTCCATGTTTATTAATACTAGTCTTCCCCAGCACATTCTCACCATTTCTTGTGCTCTTTCGTCATCTCCTTCATGAGTTTTAACCTTCTGAAATCATCTTTCACCACTTGTTCCCATATCTTTCCTGGTCCGTCTCTTCCTCTCGTATCAGTTGGCATTTTTCTATCAAATAGTCATCCATCATACATGTCACAGGTTCAGCTCAGTCTTCCTCCTGGTGATGATGATGATGATAACAATTCTCTCTTTCCCACATGCACACACACTTTCTGTCCCCTCTTTTGCTTAACATTGAAGTTTCTTTTTGCTGCTTTCCATTCAGGCCTATGGAGGAGCTTATGATGTGATGAGCTCTAAACATTTGCGAGGAGATATGAACTATGCTTGGCCAACAGCTGAAGTTGCCGTGATGGGAGCAAAGGTAAGGTGCTGTTTGGTCCTGGAATCAAGCTTATGATGTAGCAATTGTAAGTGCAACACCATGACCCCCGCCATGCACTCACACCCACACACAAAAAAAAAAAAATCATTTAAAGGTCCATATCTCCAATACGTGCTCAGAATTATTGATTTTAGGTATTGAATGTAACTGGGGTTTGATATTCTTATGTTTATGTGACTTTTTTCTCTTGAAGGGTGCCGTCAAGATTATATTCCGTGGTGAAGATAATCAAGCTAACGAAGCAGAATATGTGGATAAGTTTGCTAATCCTTTCCCAGCAGCTTCTAGAGGTAAACTTCTTTACTTTGAAATCTCTCCATCTCTCCCTCTCTATTTGTGTGCGTGTATGTGTGTTACTGTCTCCTTACCTTGATATCATGTGTTGTCTGGCCATGGGGAAATATTACCTTGCCTGGAAACAAATGAAGGTTGACGACAGGAAGGACATCTGGCTGTAGAAAATCCACTTCAAAATTCCATCCAACCCATGCAAGCATAGAGCAGTGGATGTTAAACCAAAGAGGGAGGTATACCTCTATCTCGTTCTATGTGTGTGTAACATCTTTTCTTTCAAATACATTAAAGACTTGACTATTCAATTTGGATCTTTTTTTTTTTTCCATTTTAGTTCTTTTAGTTTGGAACAATAACATTTCTAAATCAGCCCAGTAACATTTCAAGACCTTCCCAACATCTTCTTCAGAATGAAATGGTAATGAAAATGGCATTTTGTAGTGTATAACAAAGCTTACATATAATTTTATTAAATGTTTTGTTTGTATAGTATTATATCAGTTTTTTTAATGAAATCTTCAATATTGTAGCATAAAGGAACAGTCATATTTTTTTCTTTCTTTCTGTTTTCAGGTTTCGTTGATGACATCATAGAACCAAACACCACTCGTCGCCGAATCTGTCAAGATTTGGAAATGTTGTCCAACAAGAAAGTCAGCAATCCTTGGAAGAAGCATGCAAATATACCTTTATAAGACTGTTTGTGGACTTTTCAATAACGGTCAGATCCTCTAATCAACATTTTCCAATTTCATGCAGTTTTTTGGGGGTCTGCCTTGATTTGGTCTTAGACATTCTCAAAACATATCAGCAATGTGTGTTATATTCCTGCAAATTCTTTATAGGACTGCTGAGACAATTTTCACAATATTGCAAGCAACAAAAAAACAACTTAGTGTTACTGTGTTAAGTTATAGGTACAAGGGTAAATTGTTGTTGTTAAGGGCAAAAACAGAAAAAAATCTCAAAGGGAAAGTAATTTGATGGTGGGGGTCATATTGTTTGACTTATTGTGTAAGTTAGACACCATTATCATCATCTCTTATTTGTTTGTGATTTGACTGCAGCCACACCAGGTAGTTGAAAAATTAACTCCAGTATTTACTGTTGGTCTCTTTTGTTGAATCACTAAGTTTTAGGGACATAAATAAACTAACACCAGTTGTCAAGCATTGGTGGGGAGCAAACACACACACACACTAGGCTTCTATACAGTTTCCATCTACTGAATTTATTTCCCAAGGCATTGAGTGGTCTGGGGCTTTAGTGGACACTTGCCCGCCCAAGGTGCCACGCAGTGGGACTAAATTTGTTAAGATGTGGTTCCAAAGTGAGCTTGTTAACCACATAGCCATGCCTTATCGAGTGACATGACAAAAAAATCCAGCAAACAACTCTTCCTTCTACTCTGTTAATACCTTACAAGACTTTGACATCATTTAAAGAATAGTTCTGAGAGAACTAACAGATGTTATTGTTAGAACTATGATAGTAGGGAAACATAAGTATCTAATGATGCACCGGTGATAGTTGTACTACTACTAATAATAATGGTTTGGAATTTTTGGAGAAGGGGATTAAGTCAAACACATCAACTCCAATGTATAACTGGTACTTGTTTCATCGACCGATGAAAGGCAAAGTTGGCCTCGGGGGCGGAATTTCAACTTGGAATGTAGCGACGGGTGAAATACTACTTAGCATTTCATCCAGAGCGCTAACGATTGTGTCAGCTCGCTGCTTTAATAATAATAAACAGAATCTGTAATGAAAAACTAGGAAATTAGAAAACGCTTGGAAAGCTATTTTTCAAAAAAAAAAAAAAAAAACAAATTTAGTTTTAATAATAGCTTGCAGATGTAAGTAATTTTACAATTTTCTTTTTTTAACCAAGTTTTTCTATGTAATTATAATACAGTTGCAATGAAATGTTTGACTAACTCTATTTTTTTTTTTCTCATTTAATAAACAAATTTTCTTTTCTATTCCAGTATTTCTGTTAGTTAATTAGTATTTGTGTGTTGTTTACATATTTAAGACATCTGTAGAAAGTTTCCAATGTTTCGGAAAATATCGTATTTCTTGTTACAAGATCATTAATTACGTTACAGCTTATCAATTACCCATTTGTGTAAATTGTGTTGATGCTTTAAAATTTAATACTAATGATTCTTTGAAAAATTGAGGTTTTAATATTCAGTGTTCTCACCACACAGAGATACAAACTTTTTTTTTTTTAAATCATTTTCTTACACAGTGAAACACATTTTTAAATGATATATCAAAATCCTCTTCAGGAAGAATTTATTTTACATGGCTGTGTGCTTTAGAAATTTGCTTTCCAACCACATGACTTCAAGTTCAGTTTCACAGCTTGACTCATTAGGTAGGTGTCTTCTATCGCCCAGACAGGGAAATGAAAGAAGCTCCTCACATCATCATCATTTAACATTCATTTTCCATGCACATGAATGGGACAGTTTCACAAGAGCCGAGCAGGCAGAAGCACCAGACTTCTGCGTCTGTTTCAGTAGGATGCCCTGCCTAACATCAGCCACTCAGCAGAGTGGACTTAGTGCTTTTTATGTGGCATACACACAGACGAGGTCAGTTTTGGAAAGGTTTTTACAGCTGGATGCCCTTCCAAACACCAACTACTTTACAGTGTGGCCTGCACTGACAGGGTCACCGAGTACTTGCAAGACAAAAAAAAAATAACAAATATTACATTTTAATTGTGTTTTTGTTTTTTATTTCAACAATATGTATTTCATATAAAATACATCATAAGTTTTAATTTATAAATTTATCAAAATTATAATTATTGTTGAAGGGTATGTTTAATTGATTATTATTAGTGGGATTAGAGAGCCAGAAACTAAAGGAATGCTGGGATTTAGCCAAAATGATTTGTAGCTTTTATAATACTCTCCCTCCCCAATAAATGGTACGCCAACCCAATGAGAGAGCCTGCATGTTCTAGAAGTAGCAGCCAAATCTCCCTCGTATTGCACCTTGCTGTTCAAGATTCCCTCAATAATGATGAGCCAACCCAATGAGGGAGCCACTGTTTTCTAGAAATAACAGCCCAATCTTTCTCATATTACACCTTACTATAAAAAAACAGACAAGAAGATGAGATGGCCATGGGTGGAATCTGTTTGACCAGGGCAGACTCGGAGGGTAATGTATATTTTTATATATATACACACACACACACACACACACTGTATTTTCCAGTATACTCCCTGCATTAAAAAAAAGAAATCCCAGTCATTTGGTGAGCCAACATCCCAGGGATGTTGAACATGGAATGTTAAACTAAATCCCATGTAAGTTTTTAGTCTGGCACTCTTATAATTGGTTATCTATGGGGATTTCTCTCCATGCCACATTTATGTGAAGTTGTGGAGGGCAGCAGTCTTATATTCAAATGTATTAAAAAAAAAAAAAAAAATGGTAAAATATACAGATCATGTACTTTCGTAAATAGAATAAGGTCACAAATTACTGAAGAAGAGGTAGGGTTAAGTTGACCCTATCCCCCACAGTACTTGACTGGTAATTGAAAGCTAAAAGATAACATCAGTGGGATTTGAACATGGGATGGAGAATTTAAAAGTGGACAGTAGGACAGTGGTGGGGGGAATGGAGTGATTTTTGATTGCATTGAATCAATAGATCATTAATTTTTCTTTGTTTTATTGACCCTTGTAGAATGAAAAGTTAATGAGATTTGAACATGGCAGTTGATACGAGCTAAGTACTGCACTGCATTCAACAAGTTTGGCACTCCGTTGCCTCAACTAACTTCATTAACAAATAACATTGATGGTAATAATAATAATCCTCTCTAATATAGGCACAAGGCCTGGATTTTTTGGAGGGGGACAATCGATCACATTGGCCTCCATACTTGACTGCTACTTAATTCGAGACCGAAAGGATGAAAGGCAAAGTCGACCTCAGTGGAATTTGAACTCAGAATATAGCAACAGATGAAATATCACTATGCATTTTGCCTGGTATGCTCATTGCCTAATAATAATTTCTTGCATAGGTACCTGGCTACAGATTTTCTGGGTTTAGGTTTATATAACTGATGTATAAAACCCCAGTACACATTTGTTTATTATTATTATTGATCATCCTTGCTTCTACCTCAGACAAATGAATTTCAGCAAACCACCAAATTATCTAGACCAGTGGTTCCCAACCTGTGGTCCGTGGACCCCTGGTGGTCTGCAAAAGTAGTACTGATGGTGCGTGAACATGTTAAGGTGACAGACCTTTCAATATCCTGGGGCCTGTGGGAAAACTCATCAGTTTTCTACTCATTCTACCCTCTTCCACCCTAACGATAATGATTTCTTTTATTTATAATAAAAATTGTTGTCATATTTTGGCACAAGGCCAGCAATTTTGAGGAGACGGTGGGTGGAGGGCCAGTTGATTACATCACCCTACTACTTGATTGATCTATATTTTATCGACCCTGAAAGGATGACAAATGAAGTTGACTTTGTTGGAATTTGAACTCAGAGTATTAGTTGCAAGAAATACTGCAGCACAGAGTAAAAAAGAAAAAAGGCTTTGTGCTGTTTGTTCTGGCTCATTCCAGCAATTTTGACTTTGCCTTCCATTATTTCAGGGTCAATAGAATAAATACCTGTCACGTACTGGAGGTTAATTAACTGACACCCTTATCCCCAGAACTACTGGTTTTATGCCAAAATTATAATAATTAGTTTCGTAGATAAAATACGGGAGGGGGGGAATTATATTAAATTTTTTGTTAGTTGATTTTTTTTTACTATTTATAAATTGTATTAGTATTGAGTATTGATATTCTTATGCGATAAATATATATATATTCATATACATAATATAGTTGAAAGTTGTTAAATATTAATCCCTCGGTGAAGGTGACTATGGGAATCCGTAACCATTCTGTTGATAGGCTGCTGTACTTTGCATGGTTGTCTCATATTCCTGTTGGGTGTCTACAATATGAACCTGGAATGGACTGCCTGGTACATCTACTCCAGACCATTTAATTTGGATAATATAAAGGCCTGTCTCATAAGGGTTGTAACAACATATGATATTGCGGTCTTTCTGGTTGTCTCGATACATCTCTACTTGGAAAGCACCTGAAGTGGCAGATAAGAGAAAACAAGAACTTGATTCGGTTATTTAAATTATGAAATCTTGTTACAGGTAACAATGTGAAACTGATGTTATACAGTCTACGTGCTAGTATACAAGAGGCACATTTGCATAAGATGTTTGCTTATTTTATGAGTACAATAATCTCTTGACTATCACAGGTGTTACATTCAAATCCAACTCCAACGATAGGTGAAAATCCACAAAGCAGAAAGAAATGGTACTGTACTGCAGATTTTTAAAATTATTATTTTTATAATTTGTATGTATTTTTATTATAATTGCAAAACAACACCATGGAGGAATCAATGAAAGCTTAAATAATTAACTGCGATATGGTGGGGAATTACTGTATATTTTTTGGAAAAAAACAAAAAAAGATTTAGTGTTTCATCATCGAAAGATATTTTAAAGTGGTTTTGTAGGAGAAAATATATGAGTTAGTGCATGAGTCAATAATAGTGTGATGGTATACTGAAAAATATGAGTCGGTGTACTTGAAAATAGGTATTAAGCTCATTACTTATTTTATTGACCCCGAAGGATGACAGTCAAAGAAGATCTTGAAAAGGTTTGGAACTCAATGGAAAAGGTTGTAACTCGAAATAGTCTAATTGTAGTTCTGTCAGTTTACTGACACGAAGAATCTGTTTGGTTCCCATTTTGAAAACTCGATTCTCAAATGCCAAACAAGTCTTACCTTTTGGTCCTTTGATGCGTACACTTAACTGTCCAGCTCCGGCCCCACGTGTCTCCACCAAGAACTTGCTTTGATATGTTGCTAAGATACCATGTTCAACGCCAGGCCCACTGACACGAACTTTGCTAGCATCAGGAAGAGAACCAATTTTCAAAACATATGGACTACCTGAAATAAATAAAAAGACGCTTGTTTGTTTGTCTATTTATTTCAGAGTGTGTGTGTGTGTGTGTACTTGCAAATAGACGCGTACATGTATATATAAATATATATATACATGTAAATATATATATGTATACATGTATATATAAATATATATATACATGTAAATATATATCTGTATACATGCATATCTATATACATGCATATCTATATACATGTATATATATATACACATGTATGTATATATATATACATGTATGTAAATATATATTTATATACACATGTATATATATACGTGCATATATATATATATACATGTATATATAGATTTATATGTGTGTATATATATATATACGTGTATATATAGATTTATATGTGTGTATATATATATATATATACGTGTATATATACTTTACATGTATGTATATATACATTTTACATATATATGTACATATATATGTATATACATTTTACATGTATATATATAAATATACATTTTACAATATATATATAAATATATACTTATATATATATACATATATATATATATATATATATATATATATATATATATATATATATATATATATACTTATATATATATACATTTTACATGTATATATATATATATATATAAATATATACTTATATATATATACATTTTACATGTATATATATATATATATATAAATATATACTTATATATATATATACATATATAGAACAAAAACATTTGGATGATAGACAATACAAAGGCAGACAAGAGAAACAACAATCAGAAGGACAGGCACAAAAAGACAGGTCAATCGTGGCTTTCTTTCCTCAGTCAAGCACCAGACGTCACAACCATTTCGGGCAGTTACACTTGAGAGAGAGAGAGAAAGCACTCAGCCATATAGAAAGATATAAACACCAGTTTGAGAAGGAGAAGAGAAACATTGACTGGGCTCTAAACACATCTCTTGGTTACTGTTGTGATGATAATGATGATACAAGAATGCATAGAATATCTGCTTACCTAATATATGATCACCTCCATACCTGATCCGTAAAACATGTCTACCTGCTTCCTGTGGTCGTACTGTTAGCTTGTAGATTCCATCATGGTTGTCAACAAGCTCGCAATATGCTACAACGTTTGGGCCAACGCAGTCAGCCGTCAATTCGCCTGTATATGAAAGATTAATATGGTCATCATTCCATCATATGTGTGTACTGTAAAGTGAATGTTATTTATTTTACATAGTTTTAACTTTAGAGGTAATGTGTAGGCCAACAGATGAGCTACTGCCCACATTTGTTGGGCCATGGGAAGTTTTTATCTTGAGACCTTAGAATTTTTTTAATAAAAATTTTCTAATTTCATGTATTTGTGGGCCATTGAGCTGTTGTTGGCTTTTGTGCGACAATTTGGTTTTGTTTTGCTTACATCAGCATTGCTAGTGATGGAATTGGGGTAGTGGTTGTAGAGAGATATGGGGGCATGTTTCCAGCAGTTTCAGCAATTCGACCGACAGGTGGTCAGGAAACCCAGTCACAAACGCCAACTTTACCGTTTGATCCAGCGATTCTCCCTCGTACCCCGCCAGTCTAGCCAACCTCCTAAGTTCGTTGGCAAACACGTCAACCTGTTCGCCGGTCCACTTCGCTCTCCCCAGGCAAGCGTATGCCTCAAACATTCCTTCTGCGAAGGCCTCCATCAGGCGGATTTCTATTTTCTCCGCGCTAACTTGGTCCCTCTCTTCCAACTCTAAAAATAGCGCCAACGCCGGACCATCCAAGTAGAGCGGTAGAAAACTTGCCAAGTCGCATATCCCTTGGAGCTTCGCAACCAGCTTCATCTTCTTTAGCCATGCGACCACGTCCGTGTCGCCGCAAAACGGTTTAATTATATCACTAGAAATCCGGACTACACTCATAATTTTTTTTTTTTTTCTTATGGGCCGAAATAGCTTGTGGTGAGATGGAGGAAGAAGACAACAAGAAGCAAAAGGACAGAATGAAACGTTGGACCTTACCTTGCCGACCGCAGCGGAGTACACGATTGCTCCTGATCAGAACACGTTTTTCTCGTAACGTCGCTGTTTTCTGACGGACTCCACGTGCTAGCCTTCGACCGCGTGTCGCCGACTTCCGATCTGACCCTTCCGGTCTGGCCCTTCTGGTCTGGCTTCACCTCTGTTTGCCTCCCCCCTCTCCACCACAACACACAGCTCATCACAGCCCATAACACCACAATAATATATATGTAGGCTGGTAGAAAAATAAGTCATTGATCCTTAGTCTTGATTAGTGTGTGTGTGTGTATGTAAAGGGCCTTGCAAGAAATTTTTGGCCCTTGAATCATTTTATAGCTTCTGTCAATATTAATAGAATATACAGGTATGTTGATGCAAACAGGAAAAATAGGTCTCAAAATATGAGTATAGGCACAGGAGTGGCTGTGTGGTAAGTAGCTTGCTTACCAACCACATGGTTCCGGGTTCAGTCCCACTGCATGGTACCTTGGACAAGTGTCTTCTACTATATCCTCAGGCTGACCAAAGCCTTGTGAGTGGATTTGATAGGCGGAAACTGAAAGAAGCCCGTCGTGTATATATATGTGTGTGTGTGTGCATGTTTGTCCCCCCCCAACATCGCTTGACAACCGATGCTGGTGTGTTTACGTCCTCGTAACTTAGCGGTTCGGCAAAAGAGACCGATAGAATGAGTACTAGGCTTCCAAAGAATAAGTCTTGGGCTTGATTTGTTCGACTAAAGGTGGTGCTCCAGCATGGCTGCAGTCAAATGACTGAAACAAGTAAAAGAATGAAAGAATATGTGTATTTTTATTAATATTTAGCAGAAGTAACAGAGTGACTCATCGGCTGAGAGTTTCATGTGTTGGCACCGCATGAAACTCTTGAACCTTCTGTCACTCTGTTATTTCTGCTAAATATTAATAAACTTAATAGAATATATTTATTTATTTGAGTTCTGTTTACCCTGTTTGCTCTACCAAGCCAATATGTATATGTGTGGTTTATTAACAAAACCTCTGCCTCTGGACGATGTAACATAATTACAAGATGGCAATTGTGACCAGCTCCACTTGAGAAGGGGAGATAATCTCAAGAATCAAGAATTTTCTGAAATGGACATGTCATTTAAGAAAGAGGACAGGTTTATTGGCTAGAGATAAGAGGACAGTGGTGGACATGTGTTTCTGCTTGAGCAAGTATCGTCAGCATGACAATTGTCTTTTCCTATCGCCAGAAGACAAGAGACAAAGAGATATACAAACAAAACTCAAACATTAATGACTGAATGTGTCTGTGTACACACAGACTTTCTGAATTACGTACCCAGTCCAGCTTTTCGTGTGTCGATGTTCAACTGTAGGTCTTTTCCCATTATTCCTCCTTTAAGACCTTCTCCTGTGACCATTACTTTTTGAGGTTGTGGTGCTGCTATGATAGTGACCTTATAGGGAGAACCCTTCAGCTGCCTGTCATTCCAAGTGATATTCAAAAGGTAAGCGCCAGGAATTATGGGCATGTATTTGCAACGGTAGCAATTGTTTCCCAGGGGTATAACGTCAACATCAATGTCTGTGCGTACTCCTGTAAGGTTAACCACGGGTTTACCTAAAGAAAAATTGGAAAAAATGAAGTATTATACGTGAATATATGTATGCGTGTATGTGTGTGTGTGTATATATATATATGTGTGCATACAGAAATGTTTGTGGTAGTGTACGAGTTACTAATAATAATAATATTGGTACCTGGGCCTGCTTTGGAGCCATCAATACGAAATTCTGCTTCTTCCCGGACTACTGCTTCTTTGAGGCCTTTACCAGCAAGCACAATCTTCGATGCGTCAGGTACTTGGGCAACCTGTTTTGGTACAGCATAACCAAGGAATGGTGCACCAACCAATGGATGGTCAGACCAATAAACGTTGATATGATGATCACCTGTTGATTGGAAAGAAAGACAAAAAAAAAAACAAATACAGTTCATTATGATAAACAACAGCAACAACAAAAATATGTGAATTATATTAATTTATAAAAATTCTTCCTTCCACTTCATGTCAGGTTACACATAAGGCTTCCACTCTCAATGTTTCTCTGTCTATGACTGTGATTCACACAGGATTCCATGATCTAATGCTTAGGTCATCATCATTTAACATCTCTTTTCAGAGCTGGCATGGGTTGGATGGTTTTGACAGGAACTGCATGAAGTTCTATTGTCTGTTTTGGCAGGGTTTCTACAGCTGGATAGTCTTCCTAACACCAACTGCTTTACAAATTGTACTGGGTGCTTTCTACATGGCACCATCACCAGTGCTTTTACACAGAATACAAACTACCAATGCTGAATGACTGATACCTCTATTGACCAGTACTTCCCTTCATTAATACTTCCACATGCCAACCACTTTACAAAGTGGACTGGATGCTTTTTACATGGCACCAGCACAGTCACCAAGTAACTTGCATATATATATATATATATATTTATATATATATATATAGTTTTAGGGAAAATAACCAAGTTTCAAGAACTTATCTTAACTTGGTTATTTTCCCTAAAACTATATATTTTATATATATTTTATCTATAAAGCTCAATTTAATTTTAATTTTTTATAAATTGATTTTAATTGAGTTTTTACCTGTAATTTTGGATTTCGTCCCTAATATTATTATATATATACATATATATATATATATATATATATATATATACACACACATATAGTTCTATGATTGCAATCTCAAGCATCTACTCTCTATTTGGCCAAATTATATAAACCACCAATACCTTGGCTGATTATCCAACACTCCATTATTAACTTGACCACACAGAATACAAACTACCAATGCTGAATGACCGATACCTCTATTGACCAGAACCTCCCTTCATTAATACTTCCATCGACAAGTACCCCTAGTCATCAGTACTTGTATCAACTTGGTCAGTCAGACTTTCTAAAGAAACCAGGAATTAAATATGTAAGAATGTGTAAGTCTTACCTTCAGCCTTTGGGGTGAAGACCAGGGTGTTTTTACCATCACTGCTTGTGTCTATTTGAATAGGTACCTTAGAGTTGTGTGGGCCCTTTACCTCTGCTGTCAGTTTACCTAAAATATACATACAGTAAATCTGAAATAGAGTCAAACCTGTTGGAGTGGTTCTGTTTATAATGCTGACCATTTAGATTATGTGGTCACCACTTAAGAAATAAATATAAAATGTTGTACTGTAAGGAAGGTGAGAAACAGGGATTAAAGTGTAGTGGATGTGTTTAAGTAGAGGTAGAGTGTAGCTACTGAGTGAAGTCTTATAGTAGTGAAACAAAAGATAGAGTGAAGGAGAAAGAGAAGCAGTGTGTGTCCTCCATTTGATTGGCTTGAAAAAAATTAAGATATTTTCCTATTTTTCTTAGCATGAAACCAATGGTAGCCTTAATTCACAAATAAAGAGATTCTACCCACCAATGCGGTGTTGAGCACTCATTTCATCGTTCAACATTTACGTACACACACACACA
>NC_068999.1:41811858-41816052 GCF_001194135.2 Octopus bimaculoides
TATATATATGCATACAAGGATGTATTTCATTTCAGTCTGCCAAACACGGACTGAACTTAGAAATTTGCTTGAGAAGCAAAATTCTAATGACGCAGCACCTATCTATATATATATATATATATACACACACACATACATACATATACACATAAACATGCATCTATGCATACACATTCACTACACACAGACACATACCCACTCATATACACACACACACACATACAAACACACACACCCACTATATACATATACACACAGAGATATGCATACATATATAAGACACTCATATACACATGCATGCATACAATTATAATGCCTGTATAGAATGTGCGATGAAGTAGGGTGGTGGTGGGGATGATGGTGGCGGCAGTGTTGGTGATGGTTGTTATGTACAAATGGTTTAATTGAAATACCTGGCCCTGCTTCAGAAACATCAAAAGGAATTCTCTTTTCCTCGTTAACAACGAGATGGACACGGTCATTGGGATCCATGAAACGCTGCCAACCTCCAGTTACATTGACTTTACGAGGATCAACAATATAGGGGTGGAAAGGACTTCCTGTAAAGAAAACACATCTATATTAATAAAAGCAAAATTCTGTCTGTCCGTCTGGGACCCCTATTTCCTCAATCTACATTTGCTCTATATAGACATATTATAACCCTTTTGGAATCAGGGTGACACTGGGATTAGTAATAGTAATGATGATGATGATAATAATAATAATGGTTTCTGATTTAGGTACGTGTCCAGCAGTTCATGAGTGGAACTGAACTCACAATACATGGACTGGTGGTCCAACATTATATTCATTTGGTCAGTTTTAACCCATTACTATTGCTGATATTAATAACAAACATATTTTTATTAGTCAAGATTTTCTTGAAAGTTCTAGAATTAAAATACAGAGAATTAGTCCTGAATTTTTGAAGTTAGGTATTAATATTTAATTTACTGTGTGTGTAGACACACACATTTGTTCTCTCTCTCTCTCTCACACACACACGGCCTAGTGGTTAGGGTGTTCCACTCATATAATCGCTAGATGGTGTGTTCAATTCCTGGACCAAGCAATGGATTGTGTTCTCGAGCAAAACACTTCATTTCATGTTGCTCCAGTCAGTTCAGCTGTAAATGGGACTCCCTGCAACAGATCAGCTTTCTGATCAGGGAGCATCTTGACCTGCCAGTGGGGTGGCATCATTTGAAAGCTAAAATAATGCAAAGCGCATTGTGACCAGTGATGTACAATGTCTGATAATCTGGTTGGTCACATGATGCATGTATACACACACACATACATACATATGTACGTACATACATAAACACACATCCATTCATACAGAGGGAGAGAGAGAGAGAGAGAGAGAGAGAGAGAGAGAGAGAGAGAGAGAGAGAGTGTGTGATAATATAAAAAAACTACTCCCCACCCCCAAAATAGGAAGCAAAATTAATGGTAACTGTTGTTGCAAAGATGGGGGTTAGATGCGGCTGCGAAAGACATAGATTTACCTTGTATTTCTCGATCGTTCCACTTGACAAGGATATCATAAAATCCAGTTTCAACTGGAACATAAGTTACCGTGTAGGTACCATTGCTCTCATGGTGAATGTTACATTTGGCAATAGAATTCGGTCCTTGGAAAGAAATGAAAAATAACACGAAATACATTTTAAAAGAAAGTTGGAAAAATAAAAGGTATTTTTTACAAAAAAAAAAAACAACACAAAAACAAAAAGAAAATCAAAGATAATTTTAGGTTGAAAGATAAATTGTTGGAGGAGACGGGACTTAAATATTTACCTTCTTGCTTTGTGTGTGTCATGCATTTTATTTCTTATATTTTTTTATAGGTTTCAATTATTGGCTTGTGGCCATGCTGGGACACCACTTCGAAGGGTTTCAGTTGAACAAAACTCCTCTACATTTAAAAAAAAAATTTTTGAAGTCTGGTCCTTATTCTATCAGTTGTTTTTGTTTAACTGCTATGTTATGGAGATGTACACCAATCAACACCGGTTAAGTAGTGGTGGATCCAGTTAAATTTGAACTCACAACAAAATGAGGCAAGATAAATACTGTTAGGCAAGGTTTTTAGAGCACTAACGACCCAGTTCAAGAAATTCATCAGTGAAATTGGAATTGACATGAGGGTAGATCATGCACCCCACAAAACTGCTTTATTGGGGACAGCTAGGATCTTGAGATTGGTACTTGGGTGTTGGATATCTTATATGAAACTTAACACCTAAGTACCAAGACTTATAATTTGTGGAAAAAAGACCCTGTGAGACCTTTGGCAACAGGTTGCTGTCTGCTCTCACAGAATTAACAGGGGCCAGTGAATTAGAGAACTCTGAGAAATGAAATATACAGTAATCCCTTGACTATTGTGAGTGTTATGTTTCAAAGCCCCCTGCAATAAGTGAAAATCCACGAAGTAGAAACAGTACTGCATTTTTTATTATTATCATTATAATTTGTATATATTTATTTTATCATAAATGCAAAACAACACTACAGAGGAATCGATGTAAGCTTAAATGATAAACCGCAATAGGTGAACCACGATGTTGCGAGGGAATAATAATGTTGTGTTTATGTCTGTTTTTCCTAACTGGCATGGGTTAGAAGAAACTGATTCAGTATTTAAAACCTTTGATATTCAGATTCCTCTGCCAAATGTAATGCTTATTTATCCACATTAATTTGAATTAATCCTGCATTATCTTTGAGATTTCAATGATGTGATTGTTTATTTTTAGAATGACATTGTGAGGTAGGTGTGAGAGGTTGGATCTGGCCAGTTTGAACAGAAAAACAGGCAGAATATTTTGGGTTCGGTTGGTTTAAATGCTAAAGTGTTAGAATAGGATGCTTGTCTTGATGCAACGAGTGATAAACTGGGTCATGTGTTGGTATCTATGTATACGTTTTTGGTGGACAAGGACCGGGCCATTTCTGAGGTAATTGTCTCGGTCACGGATACAGTATATAGTACCAGTGACTGGACGTATGAATCACCATCACTAAACTGATTGTTTAGTGTCTTAGCCATTTAGTCATTTGTTTACTAGAAAAGAAAAATATTTTATTCAAAGAAATCCTTTTGATAAAAGAAATGCAAACAGACACACAAATGACTATCAAGTATGTTAAGTAAACAGTTACATATATACACATGTTAACAGATATTTATAAATTATGTTAAGCACACACACACACACACACACACACAGACAATTGTTTTGAAACTATGTAAAGTACACACACAGACATGTTAGCACATAACACAGCTGTTTATAAACTATGTTAAACATACATATATACATATATATACATACATATATATATATACACACACACACACTAATACTCGAACACATGTTTATAAACTATGTTAGATATACGTGTACACATAAACACACACACACAGATGTTTATAAATTATGTTAAGTATGCATGCACACACACACACACACACTAACACAAACATGTCCCAAACTATGTTATGACCACATACCTGTCCACACACACACACACACACACAAAGGTAATTGCGTCCAGAAACTTGAAGATCAACATTAATTCAATTCTCACCATCAACTTGTACAAATAAATCTCCTCTCAAGCCTGAAGAATCAACAACGAAAGTGGCTGGCTTATTTACTTCCCCTTTATGAAGTCCGTCACCACGAGCTGTTGGCAGGGCACCATCTCCTACTTTTTGTATAATCGGTGTTCCTACAAAAGAAAGGGCAGCAATGAGAATAACAACAATAATTGAATGTATTAACACACATACACACATGCATACAGATGTGATAGATAGATAGATAGATAGACAGTTAGAGAGATAGACAATTAGAGAGATAGACAGATAAATCGACAGATAGACAGACAGATAGATAGATAGATAAATAAATAGACAGATGGACAGCGAAATAGATAAATAGACAGATAGACAATCAGACAGACAAACAAATAGAGAGATAGATAGACAGACAGTGAGACAGACAGATAGATAGATAGATAGAGAAATAGAGAGATAAATAGACAGATAGATAGATAGATAGATAGACAGTTAGAGAGATAGACAGACAGACAGATAGATAGATAGATAAATAAATAGACAGATGGACAGCGAGATAGATAAATAGACAGATAGACAATCAGACAGACAAACAAATA
>NC_068999.1:41816951-41817643 GCF_001194135.2 Octopus bimaculoides
TGTGTGTGTGTACGTGTTTGTGTATTTATTTTTCAGATAGCTGAAAAAAAAAAAAAATGAAAAAGAAACACTCAACACATTTAGATGGAATTGTATTTCAAGTATTCAACATGTCATAGAGACAAAAGTCAATATTTTTACTAAACAACTGATAATGTCTTTTACCAATACAATAGCTTCAATACATTCTCATATTTCTTCAGTCAGATATCTATCTATTTATCTGTCTATCTACTTATCTACTTATCTATCTATCTATCTACCTGCCTATCTGTCTATTTATTTGCCTACCTGCCTATCTATCTATCTACCTGCCTATCTATCTATCTATCTGCCTAGATCCCTGGCTTGGCAATGCTATCGGGACGGACTACCAGTTCGAGAGAAGATCTACAGACACGGTTCGAAAACCACCGGACCGACCTGCCCGAGAGGCGGTCAGAGCAACGAAACCGTTCTGCATGCACTCGTGCAGTGTCCAGATATTTCAGAGCTGTGGACCTTCGTCGAACGGCTGTTGTTGTGTGTGGGACGAGCCCACTTATCAGCCGAGTCTATCGTGAATATTGTTCCGCCACCTTCCTTTAAACGGGAAGGAAAAACGGTTTTTGTAACACTGATAGCTATGGCAAAAGAATGCGTGTGGTGGACGTGTTTGAAAGGTCTACAAACAAACACTTTCCTCTCTGGTC
>NC_068999.1:41818249-41822428 GCF_001194135.2 Octopus bimaculoides
CCAAGAAAAGCTCTACATTGTAATTTGTCCATTTTCTGTATTTAGCCCTGTGTGGCTATAATAAAAAGATATCTACTTGCCTATCTATCTATCTGCCTATCTGCCTATCTATCTGCCTATCTATCTATCTGCCTATCTCTCTGAGTCATTACATGTCCTCTACTCTCTTTCACATTGACTCACTCATTCACTCTCTCTCTCTCACACACACACACACACCCTGCTCATATATTTTTCAGTTAAAGACCATCATCATCATGTCTAGCAGAGTTGTTGTGTTCCATGTGAAGAACATAGTGCAAAATACTTGGATACCAGAGAACACACAATATATCTGCCTTATTCTTAATTTAATTCTATCCAGCAGTTTTAGCCATTTTAAGACATGTAAATAGCAATGCTTGTCCAACATGCGAGTAATATGCTAAGAAAATATTCTAAAGTTTCAAAGATGTTACATATACACTCACATACACATATACATATATGTGTATACATTTACATACATGCACACACACATATACATACATATATACATATACACATTATACATTTTTATGAGTGTGTGTATATTATATATCTGTGTGTGTGTGTGTGTGTGTGTGCCTAAATTTGGTTGAACAAAAAGATTAATACAACTCCAAACATGTCTGTGTGTGTTTTATTTATAATTGGCAGAAATTACAAAATAACTCAAGGATCGAAAGTTTTGTACGTTGCCTTTTCATAAACACACACATGTATGTATGTTTGTATGTATACACACATGAACACCTACATAAATAAACCATGGTGTACTCAATAACAAAAATTGGTGGTTTTCTTTGCTGTGTTTATCACACAATGAGGTGTTGTGAATAGTACCGAGATGCTGCATAAGGGAGAAACCTGTTCCAAATCATTCCAGCATGAAAGAAAATGGATGTAACATTGACCAAACACAAACAACTTTTTATTATGACGTTCAATCCTGTTTTCACAGACACAAATTGTCAATTGTCTGATCAACTAACGGCAATATGAAAAGAAAATATTCTAAACCTAGATACATAAATGTTATATATATATATATATATATATATATGGGTGTGTTGGGATATACTAGTAGGGGAAAAGTATTTAATAATAAATGTAGAAGTGTTACCTGTTTTGAATCAAGTTTTCAGGTGACAAAAGGACGGCAGAGACAAGGGAAACTCCCATAGTTACAGCAGAATGAATCATCAGCTTTGGATATACAAACATACACACACCTAACATACATATTATATAGTTATACACACACACACATACATACACACATAAACACACACATGCATGTATGTATACATACATGAATACATATATACGTACACACACACATACACTCAACTATTGTTGGTGTTACATGCCAAAACCCCCTACAATAGGGGACATTCTGAGAAGTAGAAACAGTACTGTACTGTATATTTTTTAAAATTATTTTCATAATTTGTATATATTATTTGATTATAAATGCAAAACACCACCACACACTCACCTCCCAAGTTTTGTTTTCCATACAGTATGTGCAACTCTTTGTTTTTACTCATCGACAGTACACTAGTTATTTTCTTTTAATATATTTTAATTAATGTTTTATACAGTGCAATACTGTACTGTATTACTATTTATTAATTTTTAGGTGTAAAAATGGTTATTTTACCACAGAAAAATTTTAAATCTAAAAAAATATAAATACCTATCGACCGCAAAAACCTGCGATATATTGAAGAGTCCACGATATAAATTTACATATATTAACCAGAACAACCTGCGATGTACTGAGGGCACAATAGGTGAGCCGCGATATGGCGAGTGATTACTGTATATATGTATGTATATAAATGTAACTTCTATGCTGAAATAGAGACATGTTCTTTGTCTATCTCCTTAACTTCTTGGAGATTTTAGGTATAATTATACTAATGTGTCCATCTGTTCTAATTTAATTAAATTCTATGTCTTTGAGCAGCTGAGGATTGCTCTGCATTTTAAATTGATGTAATGATTGCATTGTTCAATTAAATGGAGTTGCATGAAACGATTGTACTGCATTACCTCTGGATATCCTTGTTCCTTATTTTGATTTTAATCACCTTACTTTGAAATTGTATGGATAATATCGTACTAAATACTGGTGCCTCAACTTAAGTACCATATTCATCTGAAGTTTTGCTAAATGTATATATATATTATACACACACACACACACACACACACAATGGGCTCTCCTATCAATTTTGTTGGATGGGATAAGCTTCCTGCTGTTTGATTAATTGGACAACCAACTCATTGAGTTAGTGTCCTTGTTTTTTTTTTCTTTTTGTAAGATGGTAAAATGTAATTTGAAATAAATTTGGTTACTATCTCTAGCAACTTCATCAACTGTATCAAGACCCACTCGTTATCTTGAGCCAATTGCAAACATGCAAAAGTGCACGTAACATAACGATGATGTAATACATGATTAGAAAGATCTAGCTGCTATTTCTAGAAGGCTGGCTGATCACACAGACACTCCTTCTTTGACTGAGGCATATGGAAGTGTTAGGTGGAAGTGTAAAAGGCGACAGGATTCTAAAAGAATTCTAGTTATGACTATCCCATGAATTTTTCTGTTGTAGTGTGTCTAGGACAACATTATCTAATGTTTCTTTGTGGTCAGTCAGATGGAGAAAATTATCCAAAAGAGATTTAGATGCTGTTTCTAGCAAGTTGCTCAACTGAGTAGGAATTTTTTAGGGGGCCACACCAGAGAAAGTAGAACATGAGTCAATTAAGAAGAATTTATATTTATAGAGAGAAGAAGACCATCAGGGGCCAACAGAAGGATGCTTGAGGGCCACATGCACCCCTGGGGACCATGGTTTAAAAATGGTGGTATAGAGGCTCCCTTGTTATCTCAATCTGATTGTGGTAATCAGAGTGCAACCTCAATTGGTTTGTAATTAACCATTTAGCATTTAAATCAACCATATCTGGCCCAAATGCACAACCTGTTCTATGTTTTAACCAACCAGATCCGACCTATCACACCTAACCTTCAATGCCATTACACTCTCAGAGTGGTTGGTGTTAGGAAGGGCATCCAGCTGTAGAAAACCATGCCCGATCAGACTGGAGTCTGGTGCAGCTTTCTAGTGTGCCAGCCCAGTCAAACTGTCCAACCCATGCCAGCATGAACAACAGACATTAAATGATGATGATGATCACATCATCAAAATTTAGAAATTATAAAATAATTCATGATTAATTAAACACAATTTGAATGAAAAAGTATTACATTTGACAGAATAATTTGAATCTTGTCGGGTAAAATTCTAGAAACTGAATAAATGAGGAGAGAGGGGTGGATGGGAATCCCCAGCAATGGTATTTAAACCAAATATTTGTCAGTCCCTTGTCAAATTTTTCATTAGCCGAGATATTTTTACCTGGTTTAGTCAAAACAGACAGGTGGGTAGATTGATCAATATAAAGGTAAGTAGGTACATAGGTAGATAGCTGGTGAAGTAGTTAGGTAAATAGACAGAAAAATAAAACTTAAACAATTTTTTTTTTGCTGTTTTTTGCTAAGTCTGAACAAATGGGGTACTGGACTAAATATCTCCTTTGCTACCATATTTCTGTTGAGATAGACTGCTTTGGTTTCAATTAATCTTGGAAATTGAATGAAGAATTTAGCAAAGCAACTTTGTCATCATTAAATTATGAAATGAGAAGAGAATTTGACGTCTTAAAAAAGTAAAACCCTCTAATTTATAATTTTATTTTTTTAAATACAATAAATATTAGCAGTGGTGAACTGGGTCTAAAAATAGTGGTTGCCAGGAGACTAAGGGGTCCCATCCACAACTACAAGGGGCCCACCCACAACTACTAGGGGACCCACCCATTTAATTTTTTATAACACAGCCAGGCTGAAATAATGCATTCTTCCAGGAGTGAATAAAAAATTCTCAAAGTTGAGGAGATGGGCCCCTTAGACACTAACATGGGCCACCATACGTGGATTCTAATGGCGCAGGGGCCCACTTGCCATCGAGCAAGCTGGCAACCTGGCCAGTCTGCCTCTGAATTGAGATCTTTATTCAGTCAATACTCATTGTCTTTAAGCAAACAAAAACATTTATTTTCAACTATATAACATAATATAAT
>NC_068999.1:41822606-41827465 GCF_001194135.2 Octopus bimaculoides
ATATATATATCGTCAGTAAATCATAAATCTGAAAGAGAAGCACACTCCAAGTTATAGAGCATATATACCAGGGACGTGTTGCCTCGGTAGGCAAGGTAGGCCTTTCTTCAGAACCCTTAGAAGTTCTAAAAATGACCGGAGAGTAAAAGTAACAAAATGACAATCCCATTCACTTACCCATGAATATTCTACTTGGATTACTTTTATCTACATGGCAGTTTTTTACTATCAGTTTAATATTATTAGCACTTGCACTAAGATTTTCTTCAGATGCCATCCAGGGTTTAGGACTGCTAGAAGAAGAACTGTGCCACACTACAGGCACATGCTGGACTCGGTCTTCATGTGTGAAAGATTTAGACCGTCCAATAATGTAATTTGCTGGCTGATAGTGCTTGTTTTTGTGACTATGTTTTAAATAAATTTCCGAATGTGACGATGGCAATAACTTGGTGTTCTGCGAATATCTGTTTCGAAAATTCTGAAAATCCTGTTGACCATTCGAAACGTGAAAATCATTCTTTTGGTGCCTGGCAATGAATTTATTGTTGACAAAAAATTCTTTATTGGCAATTAACTTCTTTTGTCTTTGTTCCTCAAAAGATGGGGACTTTTGAAACATATTTGCATTTCTCCTTTCTGTTTTCCTCACGGAATCAAACTCATCCGATGTTTGGGTTGAGCTGCTGGTGGTGCTACTACTGCTACTACTGTGAGGAATTTGTGATTTTAATTTGTTAGTGTATGCCTTTGATTTTTCTGGATAATCTTTCTGGAAGAACTTTGAATTTTTATTTTGGTAAAATTTATGCTTCATTTGCTCCGTTTTAGCATCCTCGAGAAATGAATTCAATCTTGCAGTCTGAGATATAACCAATCCTTGTTTTGATTTTGGAGATGTCTCAGATTCATCTGATGAAGAACTTGTGGAACTCATTCTCTCATTGGTTGAATTGTTTCTTGATATAGATTTAGTGTTTGTCAAGCGTATAGGCGACATTATAAGTAAATCCTTTTTTTCTTCTTCTTCCAAAACGCTGTCAATTGTTCTTAAGGCATCAACTTCATCTTGGTTTGAAACAGCATTCTGATTTAACCGTTTTTGCATTGTTTTCTCCAGAATTTTCCGAATAGCTGTAATATCAGCCATATTGTCCAGTGACTTAGAAAGTCTTCTAGTCATTAGAGAATCATTTTCCTTTTCAATTTCGTGTGGAATATTGTGGAAACTAGTTGACTCAAGTTTTCTCTTTTTCAGATATTCAGTGAGTTCTTTGTATAATTTATCATGTATATGCTCTGAATCTGTGAGTATTCCATATTTTCCAATGACAGCATGTGGCAGTTCATTATCTGGTGACAAGGGGGGAGATGAACTTTTGAAAGGATTTGATTTCTGGGAGAAATCAAAATTGAATATATTTTGTTCTGAATGTTTCTGTGATTCAAAATCACCTTCCATGCTGAAGAAGATGTCTGATTGTCCCAACATTGTTATTTCAAAGGATACAACAGACTAAAAATTCCTGCACAAATCTCTTTTTAGCTTTGAAATTTTTGTTTCTTTTTGGTTAAAAAATATTCTTTGATTTATAGTTATTCAAATAAACTGACATTAATTTAATTAATTAATTAATTAATAAGTAATGTATTATAAATACTGATGAGTATTTATATCACCTAATAGTTATATCCCGTAATTTATAAATTCCAAGAGGTTTGTTAAAATTTTTTACAATTAGGACTAAAATAATAAACTGAGGCTCCATCTTAATTGGTTCGATACAAACATGACCCTTCTAAGTTGTCAAGAAATAAAACGAATACCGTCTGCTGTATAAAAATGGGAGGAAATGTTATCAACATTAGCTGCAAACATGAGTTCACAAAGACATGTGGCCGTCCACGTGTGTTTGTGTGTGTGTACTTGGGTGTTTGTGCGCATGTGAGAATTTATGTACAGCTCTCAAGGCTACTTAAACAATTATAAATATTCAATAAATAAAGAAAAATAGAGGTAGGGAAATATAGAGATATATTTTGTTGTAAATATCCAAAGAAAATGTTTTGTGTTAGCTTTCCAAGTAACCTTTGTGTCCAAGAAATATCGTCAAAACTATTGTTGATGTCAAGTTTGAATATATTATTATTATCCAGTGGAATCAATTCCTGCTTTGCCTATATCAAACTGTTCAGTGCCACACAGGATAAAGCTCCAAGAATCTGTTAAGATTTTTTTTTCCTGTTTTCTTTGAAATTTCCAGAGAAAATGAGATTTAAAATGTGTGTGTGACAAAGGTATGAAAGTTCTTTTTTCCAAAATATTTTAGTCAGAATTTTGTTTGTTGTTGATTAAACCAAATGTAGATCCCCTCTGGCCTCTGCTAACGAAGATGAGCGTGCAATGAAATGAATGAATATTTTGGTAAGAGAAGGAGAAAATAAATAAATAATTCACTTCACTGGATCAGTTGTGTTTTTGTGGGTTGTTTTTGGTCGTTTTTATTGTTGCTGTTCTCTTTGAATTTTGTGAGAATATTCTTTTTGTTGTTTCATGTAGAAAATTTAGCTAAAATATTATTAAGAAGAATTTCATTGACATAGATACTAACCGACCGACCAGCCAACCAGCTAGCAGCCAACCCACTCTTTATTGAGTTGCAAAGAAAAGAAATTGGTGAGGTCTGAACCGGGCCAGTCAGACTAGACTAGACCAGATTAGGAAGAGAAGTCAATCTAAAAGATTTTTACATTTGTAGGTGGTTTGGTGAGTTAAACGAGGTGGAGTTCAGTATTGTAATTAACTCTCTCTCTCTCTTTTCTCTCTCATTCTATCTACCTTTTGTCTCTTTCGTTTTCACACACACACACACACACACACATTTCTTGGTTTAAGAAAAAAATCTGTTTCTTTCTTTCATACATACATACATACATATATATACATACATTTATTGGCTTAAAAAAAGGAGAAAAATTTGTCTCTTCCTCTCTCTCTCACACACACATTCCACTTCATTCCCAAAAGGTAAAATAGTAAAAAAAGAAAAAAAAGAAAAAAAAACGGGAAAAGTCTTGTTTCAAACAAACAGGAATGTTGCATCGCGACCAAAGTAGATTTCTTATTCAGAGTTCATAGTTGTGTGGGCACAGGGTAAACGTAAATATTAAAGGACACAACTATTACTACTACCCCACCCTCCACCCATATTAGCAAAAAAAAAAAAATACCAACAACAACAACAAAAAAATATATTCAGGTTTCCACCCATTTGAATCCGTTATTTCTTTCTTTTATTTATTATATTTGCATGGCTACGTTTTTTTTTCTAACCTGAAAAAGACATATTTAAACAGGAAGGAGTGATGTGTAAATGTGGCTCTCATTCTGTTCTTTGTTTTATTTTGCTTTGTTTTAAATAATTGTTTTTCTTTCTTGCCATGATAACTGATAAAATTATAATAAAATAAATTCAAGAAAAAAAAAAAAGGAAAAAAGAAAACTCTAATATATAAAACACACAGATATAAATGTATTTGTGTGTTCTGAATTAGAATTCTATAGAAGATATTCTGCCTTGCATTGAAATAGGTGAATGATGTTGATGCTAACATTCTTAAGGACCAAACCTAACATATTTTCATTGAAACAAGACTTCCGAGAACATATTTTCCTACAATACAACGTAAAGACCTCTCTCTCTTTCTTCCAAGGACATATTTTCCTACAATACAAAGTAAAAACCTCTCTGTCTCACAATTTTTATGACAGGATGGAATGCCCTTCCTGTCACCAACATATGCCTGTCTGCAAAAAGGATAATATTTTCTCATGGTCAGACATGTTTTGTACACTGAAAACTGGAAATGAACAGCATTACATGTGTGATGATGATGATCAGATGATGTCAAGATAAAAAGACACACACACATGACAAGCTTCTTTTAGTTTCAGTGCACCAAATCTCTTTACACGGTTTTGGCTGTTTCAGGGTTGTAGTAGAAAATATTTGCCCAATGTGCCATACAGTAGGATTGAACCTAAAACCACATGCTTCAATACCTGTTTCAGTCTTTGCTAGAATACCCAACAATACCTGTATCGGTCTTTGGTAGAAAACTAGTTCTCACTTAACAAGCATTCAAATACTTAAGAAAAGAAAAATAAATGACACACACACCATCACACACAAACACACACGATTGTATTTCATCTTGCTATATTATATGCATTATTCTAATTGGTCATTTCTTTTGTTCACAATACACACACACACACAGATCATCATCATCATCATCATCATTTAACGTCCGCTTTCCATGCTAGTATGGGTTGGACGATTTGACTGGGGACTAGTGAACTAGATGGCTACACCAGACTCCAATCTGATCTGGCAGAGTTTCTACAGCTGGATGTCCTTCCTAACGCCAACCACTCCGAGAGTGTAGTGGGTGCTTTTCACGTGCCACCAGCACGAGGGCCAGTCTGGCGGTACTGGCAACGGCCACGCTCAAAATGGTGTATTTTACGTGCCATCTGCACAGGAGTCAGCCAATGTCTTTTGTTCACATGCCACCGGCACAGTACTTGACTGGGACTTTGGTTTCATCCCTTTGGGGTCGATAAAATAAAGTTGCCTTGGGTGGGGGTGTAAGACGAAGACAGAGTGAAAAAAGAATAGAAAAAAAAGAAGAAAGGAGAAAAGAAAGATGAAGAGAAGGAGGAAGGGAGGGGGTGTGGGAGAGATAGAGAACAACAAAGAAAGAATTAAAATTTTTGGTTCATAAATTGAGTAATTAATGGTAATTTGAATGTTTCTGATATTCGGTCAAGAAATTTCTTTGATGCTTTTTTTTTT
>NC_068999.1:41827565-41830044 GCF_001194135.2 Octopus bimaculoides
TCCCTTCGTCATGGCCGGTATGACAGACTTTAACATATATATATATATATGTGCATGTATATATATATGTGTGTGTGTGTTTGTGTATGAATGTATCTCAAAAGAAAGTCAAGGAGACTATTAACCAACAAAAAGCTCTCGGTACAATATTAAGTAGAGATTGTATGCATTTATTATTAATGAAACACCTTACAATTGTATCCAGGTGTTTTAATACTACTAAAACTTATTCAATAGTATCAACGGTACCTTCGAAAATACATGGATCTATCAAAGCAGACAAACACATGCTCTGTTATGCATACATTATGGGCGTAGCCAGGTGTTTGACTGGGAAAAGGGTGGGTGCCCAATTATTAAAATCAATTCTTCATTAGCTATTTAATTTGGGGGGAAAAAAACAGCACAAAATTAAAATAAATGTTGCATAACATAGGCACAGACATGGTTGTGTGGTTAAGAAATTCATTTTGTAAACATGTAGTTTTTGAACATTATTTACATTTGACAGATATTTGTCCTCATCTTGTTTGTTGTTAATACAACGTTTCAGCTGATATACGCCTCCAGCCTTCGTCAAGTGTCTTGGGAAATTTCAAACCTGGGTTCTCATTCCTAAGGTATTTTTCGATATTATTATTATTCAGGTCACTACTTGGGATCGAACTCAAAATCTTGGGGTTAGTAGCCCACACTCTTAACCACTACGTCATATACCCGTGGGCAATTATGGAGTGAATTTAAGGGCTTATAAATCTAATATTCGCCTAACCTTCCTTAATACTGGTTCCCATATGCTATTCATATCTGCACTCGGTCTGCTTAGGAGGTTGTTGTGTCCTAGCATATGTGCTGCACCTATTTGAGGGTGCTGCCCTTCAAGACAGCTGGTCTATGATGTGGTTTGCAGAATTCACCTCTCATCTATACAATCCATTCTTTGGTATGTCTTCTATGGTTAAATGCACTTCCTATCAATGATCCTTTTGCAGAGTGCAGCAACTGCATTTTATCATCGCACAGTATTGGGCCTTATGGAGGCAAGGAGTGAGACCTTTTGGCATTATGTCGTGCTTGAGGAAAAGAGCCATCAAGCTGAGAAAAATCACAGTTGTGGCAGATACCAGTGTCACAGACATTGGCATCTGTGCTAGTGGCACGTAAAAGTAACCATTACACTCTTGGAGTGGTTAGAGTTAGAAAGGGCATCCAGTCATAGAAAAAACTCTTGGAGAAGGTCATTCTGATATAAAACCAGATATACAGGGAATAGCATGGGATATTTTGGGGATCTTTTGCTTGCTCTTGAGATCTTGGTACTCTCACATTCCTGAGCTTGCGACCCATTTTGGTGTTAGATATCACACCCCAGCTTATCGCTGGATCATATCAATGGGGTGGAGAAGATCAAGGATGTGTTGTGAAAGCTTTATCAGACCTAAAATCTTGCACAGGCATTGCTGACATTTTACATGGACAAAGGTAAGTCATGATTTTCCTTGCTAACAGATGGACATTCATCATGTGTGTATTATATGTGTATATCTATCTATATAAATATTTTATAATTATGTATATAATTATAAAATATTTATAAAATTTACCTATGAGGTTTTATTTCTGCGATGACCATTCAGTAAAAATCATTTATGATTTTACTCTTTATTATTATTATTATTATTATTATTATTATTATTATAATATATCTATATATATATATATATATAAGCACCCCTGCATATAACAAAAAGAACAAAAAACAAAAGAGAAGTAGCATCCAAAATTTGCCAGATAAAAAAGAGGTAATTGGTTAGGAAAACATCAAATAAATAAATAAAACCATTGGCTCCAATCGTAGAAAAGACACAAAGAAAAGACAAGCTAAACTGCCAGATTGAAAAAAAAATAAAATAAAAGCTCCAAAAAAAACAAACCCACAAATAAAAATGCCAAATGAAAACAATATGACGACAAACCAAAAGGAAAAAGAAAAAAACCTGCTCTCCACCTCAAAAAAAAAAAAGAAAAAAGAAAACTAGACATTCTACTTGGTGTTGTGTAATGTGAAAATATGTAACAGAACAAAATAATGATTCACATTGATATAAATAGACGAAGCAGCAGGGATTTAATTGTATGTGAGAGGTCTAATAATGGATATAAATACAAGTTTGGAAAAAAATAGGGGAGGGTGCTAATAAGATCTCTTCTGGGTTGCATGTTGAGCTGATCAAAATAATGTCTAAAGCTCCCTTGAATCACATAATACTGGTTTGGAAAGGAAGAGAGAGATTTTGGTTAGTTTAGTCTTAAATATGTAAAGCTTGGAAAATTGACCGGATGTGTATATGTTGGTGTTTCAGTGTTTGTCCCTCCCAATATCGCTTGACAACCGATGCTGGTGTGTTTAAGCTACAATAGGTAGCCTAAACTGTGCCAGGGCTCCACTCAACATTTAAACACACTAATCCAATTTTAC
>NC_068999.1:41830362-41832862 GCF_001194135.2 Octopus bimaculoides
ATATATATATATATATATATATATATATATATATATGATGTTAGCATCCAGCTATGATAATCGAGCCAAAAACAGTTTCCCAAAGTGCTATGCAGTACGATCCAACACAATATCACATGGCTGGAAAGCAAACTTCTTAATCATACAGCTGTAACTGCATCTCTCTCTCTCTCTCTCTCACGATCTATCTATATAGCAATCATCTACTTTCCATGCTGGCATGGGTAGGATGGTTTGACAGGGAATGAGCAAGTTGCAAGGTTGCACTGAGCTCCAGTGACATCTCCAGCAGGGTTCCGACAGATGGATACCAAACACTTTACTTGGTGCTTTTTTTCATTCCACTAACACTAATGAGATTGCCATGTGACTTGCCAGAGAGAAAAGAACAGAGAAATAGGGAAAAGCTTCCACTACTAAAAGCAGGTAATTGGGAGGGGGGAAAGTTGGGGGGGGGACAGCCTTTTGCCAGGTGTCAAAAGGATAAAGTATGATTGAGGGACAGGCACAGGTGTCTTGTTTATAGGGGAGATGTATGGCTGAAGGAGATAAATTGAAGGTAGAGATGGGGTACTTGAGCAAACTGTCAAGGAACAAGAAGGTAAGCATAAGAGAGGACATGGACGGGGTGGGGTGGGGTCATGGGAGGGGAGTAAAGAGGTGGAGATAGAGGTTAATGGAGTGCAGTTGATGTAAAAGACCAGAATGCAGAGGGGTAACATGGGAGATATTGAAGGGGCTCAAGAAGGAGAATAGAACAGGGTGTAGGAACAGTGGAGAGGGAGATATAGGGATAGATAAGGGGCTGTAGTAGGTGGGTCATAATGGTAGATGTGGAAAGGCATTGAGAATGATAGCAGATAAGAGAGGGTGTTTAGAATGGAGCATAGCAGAGCAGAGAGGGGGCAGTGGCTGAAGGCACAAAAAGGGGGAGACTGGCTGAAATGGTGTGGGCGGGCACGATGAGGAATGGAAGTTGTTTGGTGTGTGTGGGGAGGGGAATGAAATGTAATATGTGAAATAATGCTCTCAGGTGAGTACAGCAGCTGTGCAGTACCAGAGGTGAGGGAGGGATGCAAATGATGGGGAAGAATGCACAACATGTCCGGGAGAGGGAGGGGAACAGGGCCTACATGCATAATTGAGTATATAGAAGTATATATATATGTATATATATATATGTGTGTGTGTGTGTGTTTGTATATATATATATATATATATATATATATATATATATATATATGTGTGTGTGTATGTGTACATATATATATGTGTAAAACCAAATTTATGCTCAAAGCAAAAATAAAATAAAGTAAAAACACGAAACAATTGAATGAAAGATCTCACGGCTGTAACCAAAAATAACATCCGATGGGAATATTTTTAGACATTCCCCCAATAAAGTGCAGCCAGTTTAAGAAAACCCATCAAGACGTTTGTGCATTATGAAGTATTTGGTTCCCAGGAAAACAGGAATCAGTCTGAATGTAAGACTAAAACTCTGTTTTACATATACACAAGTCAAATATTAAACTTTAACTGTTGGTTATTGTATAGAATATTGTCAGTATCGTTGGAGGCTTTTATTAAGTTGGCAACATAATGGCTACTTCATGTGTGTGCATGTGTTTATATGAACAGGTTATGTGTGAAATTTTGGTAGATGAGAACTGTCATGAGATATATATGCGGATGTACATACATATATACATATGTATACATGCATATATATATATGCACATATACATGCATATATATATATATATATATATACATATATATATATATATATATACATACATATGTATATTCATATATACATATACATATTCATATATATGTATATATATTCATATGTATATTCATATATATGCATATATACATATATATATATGCATATATACATATATATATATGCATATATACATATATATATATGCATATATACATATATATATGCATATGTACATATATATATGCATATGTACATATATATATGCATATGTACATATATATATGCATATTTACACATATATGCATATATACATATATATATATATATATGCATATATACATATATATATATATATATGCATATATACATATATATATATATATATGGTTGGAGTTTACAAAAAAAGCAAACAAAACAAAAGACGAAGACGGTTGTGTAAACAACAAAGAGGTGTGTTACTTTAACGCTCGGGAAGTGAGAAAGTCTTTTACGTTTCGATCCGATGCTCTTCAACAGAAAGGAACATGATGAAATAAACAGAGAGAGAGAAAATAAAGAATGGTTTAGTGGCTAGCGATCAGTCATGGTGAATGCCGAACGTAGATAGTCAGACAAGAGAGCTAGGAAGAAGGGGAGATAATAAAGTGGTGGTGATCCCAAAATGAAGGTGTGCGTGCATATGTGAGAGCGTGTATGTGCATGTGGAAGGGGGCTGATGACCTTGACGTGTGCGTGTGTGCATGTGTAGGTGTTTGGATGATGGTG
>NC_068999.1:41837145-41839321 GCF_001194135.2 Octopus bimaculoides
AAAATAAAAGAAACAACAGCAGCAGCAACCGTAAGATAACTGTGACATAACTCACACACACACACACACACACACACACACACACATAACTGAACCTGTTGGTTGTCAGGTGACATCTTTTATTCTCAGTGTTTTTTCATAGTTGGACAGAAAATAAATATTATTTTATGGATTTCTTAAAATCACCACTGTCATCATTGTCGCCGTTGTTGTTGTTGTTGTTATCGTCCTTGTCATCATCACCACCCTCATCATGTCCACCTTTTCATGTTTGCAGGGGTTACATGGCATTTACTGAAGCAGGCTTTCTGTGGTTCAATACCCTTCCTGTCGTGACTTTTTTAGAATACACCTGCATGTAAAATACACCATTTCGAGCATAGCCATCACCAGTTCTGCCTGACTGGCCCTCATGCCGGTGGCACGTAAAACACCCACTACACTCTCGGAGTTGTTGGCATTAGGAAGGGCATCCAGCAGTAGAAACTCTGCCAAATCGTATTGGAGCCTGGTGTCGCCTCCTGGTCCACCAATCCTCAGTCAAATCGTCCAACCCATGCTAGCATGGAAAGCGGACGTTAAACGATGATGATTCCATCAAATTACTTTATGATATGAAGAATGGCAGAAGAATTATTCAAATATCGGAGATGGAACAAACTGAACAGATGCAGTTGTTTTGAATTTAGTTCATCATCACCATCATCATCATCATCATCATCATTGTTGTTGTAGTAGTCATTATCTTTTATCTTTTGTTTCTGTCATTGGACCGTGGCCATACTGGAGCACAGCCTTGAAGGGTTTAGTTAGACAGATTGACCCCATTACTTTTTTTATTAAGTTTGTTACTTATTCCTTTGGTCTCTTTTCGTCAAACTGCTAAATCACAGGGATGTAAACAAACCAACATCGGTTATCAAGTGGTGGTGGGGGACAAATACTAACACACACACACACACACACACACACACACAATGCATGGATGTCATTAGGCAGGGAATCCAGTCTATGAAACCATGCTAAAACAGAAATTGGAGCTCAACTCAATCGTCTGCTGTGATCTTCTGAGATGTGCTTGGGTTTTATATAAAGAGAATTATCTCCCTTGACAAGACAAGAATTGGCGGGGAGGATATAAATGGAGGAATCTCTGCCATGTGGTTCCCTAATGTACAGTAGAACTTGGACATTGATACATAACATTTATTGTGGTATCCCTTCTTCTAAAGACGATATTATTTGGACAGCAGTGTCGTTAGTGAAAATCCACTCTGACCAGCTTAGAAGACATTCCATCTGGTTTGTTGGATCCTGTCAAACTGTCCAATCTAATCTAGCATGGAAGACTGATGTTAAATGGTCAGAAGGATAGGATGGGCTTCTTTCAGTTTCTGACAAGCGAATCCACTCATAAGACCATGAAGTGTCTGAGGTTATTGAAGAACTTTGTTTAAAATGCCATGCAGTGGGACTGAACCCACAAACATGTGGTTGGGAAGCAAGTTTCTTAACCCCACAACCACACTCATAAGAAGATTCTGTCTGTCTTGCAATGTTTAATTATTTGATAATACTACTAATAAAGATTATTATGGGGACAAGGCCGTTGATGGTGTGGGTTGGATTAACTGAGTCAATTGATCATTGGACAATGTATATGCCCTGTGGTAGTAGTTTTGGCTCTTTTTGATGGCATGAGCTGCTCAATAATAATAATAATAATAATAATAGTAATTTCTTATATAAGCACAAGGCCAGAAGCTTTTAGGGGAAAGGATTTCATTGATTCCATCAACTCCAGTATACGTCTGGTACTTCATTTTATCAATCTTGAAATGGCAAAAGACAATATTGACCTTTGCCAGATTTGAACTGAGAATGTAAATAGTCAAAAGAAATTTCCTCCAATACTCTTCTGAATCTACCAATCTCTAATAATGACAGAAATACACATTAACTCATAAGTAGAAGCTACAAGACGACGCCTTTAATTGCTGAATTGCAAATTGTATTGTTGATAGTTTAATAGTTGGCCTAACGAGATTGAAGTAGGGCAGTGGTGGTGGTGGTAGTAGTAGTAGTAGCGGTGGTTGTAGTAGTAATAGTGGTGGTGGTAACAGTAGTCATAACAGCTGGTGGGGGGGGGGGCTGTTGTAATAGTAGTAGTAGTAGT
>NC_068999.1:41839331-41841403 GCF_001194135.2 Octopus bimaculoides
TAGTAGTAGTAGTGTTTGTGGGTGGTGGTCCCAACAGCTTTTGTTTGATGAAGAAATGGTCAACTTTAATCTGTGCCATGTTTGTTCTGTGTTGAACAAACATTAACTGGAAATTAATCTCATCTTGTCAAACCACTCAGTTAGTCATCCAAATCATCCGCAACTATTTTCCAACGATATTTCTATTAATGGGGTGATGGGTAAGTGTGTGATGTTAGGGTGTATGATGTTGGGGTGGGCGTGTGTGTGTGTGTGTGTGGGGGCACTGAATATTTTGCCAGTGTTGATTTAACCTATTCCATTGCATTACATTCCAATCTGTCTTTATTCTTGAATGATGACTTAAGACAATAACCTATTGTTTTTCATTTATCACATCCTGAGTTCAAATACTGTAGAGGTCAGAGGTCAACTCTGCCTTTCATCTTTTTCAGAGTTGATAAAAAAAAAAAAGAAGTACCAGGTAAAATAAAGTACCAGTCAAGTACTGGGAGGGGGTGGGGGGGTGGCCATGTAATCAACTATCCTCCCCCACCTTCTTCATGCTGGCCTTGTGCCACACTTGTAAACCATTATTAATATATTATTATTATTGGTCCAGCTTTACGTTCTGAGTTCAAACTCTGCTGATGTCGACTTTGCCTCTTTCATCCTTTCGGGGTCGATAAAGTAAGTACCAGTAAAACACTGGGGTTGATAAAATCAACTAGTCTAGACACCATAAACTTGAGGCCTTGTGCCTTTAGAAGAAAGGATTATTATTATTATTATTATTATTATTAAGGTGGCAAGCCGGCAGAATCATTAGCACATTGGACGAAATGCTTAGTGGTATTCCACCAATCTCTATGTTCTGAGTTCAAATTCTGCCAAAGTCGACTTTGCCTTTCATCCTTTTGGGGGTCATTAAATTAAGTACCGGTTATGTACTGGGGTTGATGTAATTGACTACGTTGCCCCCCCCCCCAATATTCAGCACAAACATGTCTGGCCATGAGGAGATATTCCCTTGTTTAGAAACAGGTAAGTGTTGGCAACAGCAAAGGTACCCAACTGTACAAAACCTGCCCCAACAAATACTGTTTAACCCATGAAAATATGGAAAAGTGGACGTTAAAACAATGATGATGATGATCATCATCATGAGCTTCTTTTCAGTTTATCAGATTAAACTCACAATAACCTTTAGAATCAGAACTATAAACTTCTGGAAATTCTTCCTTGCATCAGCGTTCCTGACAGTTATAATTCTACAGTGATTTAGGGTCCAGATATCAACTGCAGTGACCTCCCTTGCCTACAGTGGTTATAGGAATGTCTTGTTTAGTTTTTTTTTAAGTCTTTTAGTTAAGCAGTAATGGCAGTGGCCACACCCTTCACAAGGCCTCAGTGATTGGTGCAAGGGGTGGATGAAGATATCCGATGACCAGAGGCCTGGTCTGAATGCTTGGAACAGAGAGAACTCTGCTAGAAGGACTCAGGTGTCAGGTGGATATGAACATTGCATTACGTCCGCCTTGGAGTAAAAGGTAAATACACACACACATATACACATACAAGCACTTTCCTGCATGTATTTATGTGTTTATATATTTTCTACTATACAGTATTGAGTGCCGGTGTAGTATGTGATCTACATACATATTTCTGGTATAGCTTAGTTCAAATGGTATAGCTTGCGATTTACACCGACTTTTTGATCTTGTTTCAGTCATTTGACTGCGGCCATGCTGGAGCACTGCCTTTAGTCGAGCAAATCAACCTCAGGACTTATTCTTCGAAAGCCTAGTACTTATACTATTGGTCTCTTTTGCTAATGATCGAAACTCAGAACATAGGGAGACAAAACCAAGCACTGTGAAATATTTTGAGGTTTTGTTTGAGTGCTTTGGTCACTTGACTGTCGTCCAAGATTTAATTTAGCTATGACACTTTAAATATTCTTTGATCTACCTCTTAAACCTTAACTGGCCTCTACTGAAAAATTGTTGAACCTCTACAACTATTATTTTAGCCTTTTCCATGTACAATGGAACCAGTTACTTTATATATATATATATATGTATATATAT
>NC_068999.1:41841413-41844652 GCF_001194135.2 Octopus bimaculoides
TATATATATATATATATATATATATATATATAATTCAATGATTCCATTACCAAATCCTTTCGGTTGTTCTCTTCCATTTTCATACAGTTTTCAAAAGTCCAAGGTATGTTAAAAAAAAACTCAAAGACAGGACTTTGAAATTATAGAGGTTGGACTATGAATGTTATATGGGGTGGATTTTAATACTTTAATGTAAAAGAGGTACTTTACTTACCTGGTACTTCAATTCCACCATAGTTTATGAAGATGTTGTGACCTCCAGGAGTGGTTGGAATATAAGAGATTTCATTCTTAGCATTGTTCTCTTTTAATTCAAAAGGAATTGTCTTTCCTGCTGGGTTAACTATTGTGATGGAATGTTCAGCTCTTCCTGCTTCAGAAAAGTCCACTGCAAGAAAGGACATTTTAAATAATAATAATAATAATAATAATAATAATAATAATAATAATAATAATAATTTCTACTCTAGGCACAAAGTCCGAATTTTTGGGGGGAGAGGGGACAATTGATCACATCAACCCCAGTACTTAACTGGTACTTAATTTAACAACCCCGAGAGGATGAAAGCAAAGTCAACCTTGGCGGAATTTGAACTCAGAATGTAGTGACAGACAAAATATTGCTAAGCATTTTGCCCAGTGTGCTAACAATTCTGCCAGCCCACCACCTTAAGAATAATAATAATCCTTTCTACTAAAGGTATAAGGCCTGAAGTTTTGGAGGAGTGGTGGTGGGGGTGGGGCAGTTGATTCGATCAGAACTGGGAAACCTGGTGCTATCTCTGTGATGAAGGAGCTGCACACTTGGAACTAATCTGACGAAAGAAACTTGAGGAAAAGGGATGTCAGCATCATCTCAGACACACGAACAACATAATGGACGATATACCATCCAGCCTTCATCAGGTGTCTTAGGGAAATTTCGAACCTGGGTTCTCATTCCTAAGGTATTTTTTGATATTATTATTATTATTATTCTTCAGGTCACTGCCTGGAATCGAACTCGGAATCTTGGAGTTTGTAGCCCGCACTCTTAACCACTATGCCATATGCCCACGGGCATATGGCGTAGGCTGGAGGGTATATCAGCCGAAAAGTTGTGTTAACAACAAACAAGATGAGGACAAATATCCGTTGAATGTAAATAATGTAAATACTGTACAGAATTCCTCATCTCTTAAGTAAAAGACCTGATAATGGTGTTGAAATTGTTGATATTATTGTTGACAATGATGATGATGATGATGATGATGATGATGATGCAGAAGATTATGAAGAGGATGATGGTGGGGAAGACTATAGGATGATGATTATAATGATAATGGTGGTGGTGGTGGTAAAGATTATTAAGAAGATGATGAAGAAGATGATAATGAAAGTGAAATATAAATGACGATGACGATGATGATGATGAAAATAAGAAAAAAGCTGCTGTTGCAGATGGCTAAGAACAAACATTGAAAAAAGCCAATGATGATGATGATGATGATGATAGTGTCTTATCAAAATAGCAGGATAGAACTAATCTGTTGACCAAATAAATAAATAAATAAATAAATAAGGGTACCTGGTAGTTTGGGTTCTGTTGTTGTTGTTGTTGCTGTTGTTAAGGGTCACTGTTTCAAAAGCAAGATCTTAAGACCTCTTAAAAAGGGGATCAGAGGTTCAAGTATCAATGCTGCTGCTGCTGTTTATGGGGATCCTATTATAAACCAGCCCCGGAGTAATAAAGTTGGTCAAGCTATTCGGTCAGTCCATTCACGAATGTGGTCAGAGTATTTAGCAGTAGTGTGAGGGATGTAGTAGTAGTAGTGGCAGTGGCAGCAGCAGCAGCAGTGGTGGTGGTGTTAGAAACGACAGTAAAGGTGGTGGTTGCCATAGCAGCCAGTAGTAGTGGTGATGATGATACTGGTTGCAGTGGTTAGAGTACTGCTGTTCTACTAATGGTGATGGTATTATTGTTACTAGCAATGGTTTGAGTAGTAGTAGTAGTAGTAGTAGTAGTAGTAGTAGTAGTAATTGTTGTGGGAGAGATGGTAGTAGTGGTCATAGCGGTAGATAACAGTGGTTGTCATGAAATCAGAATGTCAAGGGATGTAACTAAATACCACAAGGTATGCTGACCAGTGCCCTACCTGGTTCCGCTTCTCACAGTCCTTTAACACCAGGCAGTGGCTCTCATGGCTTCTGATCTTAACTGATTAGAAGTATTACCATGTACCCTGTTTCCTCTTGGTATATTTGCTCATCAGTTGTTTGACCTTAACCAGTTGAGCATGTCCCTTAGTGGCTGACGATATGTGCACCTCTGATCACGAGCAGAAAGATTTTTTTGCTCAAGAACACATCACAGTACCCAGTCTAGGAATTGAAATCACGATTTTTCATTCATGAGTGCAACACCCTAAACCATAAGGCCATGTGCCCTAATTATTATAATAATAATAAAAATAATCCTTTCTCCTATAGGCACAAGGCCTGACAGTTTTTGGTGGGGGAGAAGGTAAGCTGATCACATCGACTCCAGTACACAACTGGTACTTAATTTATCGACCCTGAAAGGATGAAAGGCAAAGTCGACCATGGTGGGATTTGAACTTAGAACTTAAAGACAGTCGAAATGCTGCCAAACATTTTACCTGGCAGGCTTACGTTTCTGCCAGCTCACTACCTTACTACTACTATTACTACTACTACTAATAATAATAATAATAATAATTTTTTTCTACTGTAGGCATGAGGCCTGAAATTTTTGGTGGGAGGGGGTCAAGTTGGTTGCATTAACCTCAGTAAAGAACTGGTATTTAATTTTATCGATATCCCAAAAGATGAAAGGTAAAGTTGATTTCAGCAGGATTTGAACTCGTAATGTAAAGTGTCGGAAAGAATACCGCAAAAGATTTCCCTGATGTGGAAATGACACTGTTTGCAGTTGGGTGATGATGATGATAGTTTTGAAGGTAATGACGGGAAAGTCAAGAGCTATCCCATGAGAAAAAAATAGTTGTAGGTGTGTGTATATGTGCATGTGTGTGAATTTATACATAAATATATGCATATATATATATATATATATACATATATACATATATATATATATATATACATATATACATATATATACATATATATACATATATATACATATATATACATATATATACATATCTACACTCTCTGAGTGGTTGGCGTTAGGAAGGGCATCCAGCTGTAGAAACTCTGCCAAATCAGACTGGAGC
>NC_068999.1:41845269-41853214 GCF_001194135.2 Octopus bimaculoides
TATATATATATATGTGTATGCACACACATATATAAATATTAATATTTACATGTATGCATATATGAATTTACATATACGCATACACCCAATCTCTCTGTCACACACACACACACACACACACACACACACATTCAGCAAGGGTATTTATAGCTGTGACTGCAGACAGGATGGTCATATCATAATTAAAATGGTGTATGTGTGTGTGTATATGTATGTATGTATGTATGTATGTATGTGTGTGTGAGTGTGTGTATGTGCAGTAAATGGGTTGATGGAAAGGTAGCCTGGTGTTCAAGCACAGGACAATGAATCGATGGTAAAAATAACACCCTACAAGATATTAAATACCAATTCCAGCCCTAACCACAATCCTAACCTCACTAACCCCTAAATAGACTAACGGATCAAGCATGGAAGGAGAGAGGTTGGGGGCGGGGGTGGGTTGTCAAAAGTTAGCTTTTAATACCTGTAAAACAAATTCAGTGAAAAGCTGAAGGCCATTCCATAGCAATAGGTTGACAAGAGATTTTAGCAGGAAGCTGGTGGCTGACCACTTCCAGGCTATAATCAACACTGATACAACAAGAGAGTAGCCAACCTGCTTATTATGGTGGGTATGTTTGTATCTGTAATTAGATGGTTACAGGTATATACCTGCAGATCTAATATGTATGAAAGCATGTGTGTGTGTGTCTCTGTCTCTGTCTGTCTGTCTCTCTCTCTCTCTCTCTCTCTCTCTATATATATATATATATATATATACACACATACATATGTATGCACACACATACATATGTACACACATATACATATATACGTATGTACATATATACACATATGTACAGACACACACACACACACACACACACACATTTAACCATACATCATCCTTATTGTTTAACATCTGCTTTCCATGCTGGCATGGGTTCGGTGGTTTCACATGAAGCTGACTGTACAGGTGCACAAATGTACAGGTGTTGAAGTGATCATAGAGCGACATGAAATGAAGGTGTTTGATGACTAGAACGGGCTAGATGGTCACAGTTGGAAAATCTTTGATCATATACCTGTCCAATCATGGCTGGCCTGTGCCTAAACAACAATAACAACAATAATAATATCTATATAACTTACCAGTGAATCCTGCTGGTTCATTGACTGCAGTTGAATATAATTCTTTGACACGTATTTTATTAATATCGAAGACATCCACCGTGAATGGACTGCCATCAATTTGCTTATTGCCGTACAAGATGTCAATACCATAACGACCTGGATTTAAAAAAAAAGACAAAATAATTCAATTAGTAAAGAAATAAAAAAAAATCTAAAAAGTTGAAAGAAAAAAATTAGGCCGTTAATCCTTTTGCTATCAATCTGTGTGGGCCTGCAACTGATTCCTTAATTGCTGTTTTAAATAGTCTGAATCAGTGATTCTCAACTAGGGTCCATAATAGTAAATTGAGGATCTACAATAATATTTTACTGGCCCCAGAAAAGGTTATGCTTTAGAAGTATGTATTGGTTTGTATTGCAAGAAACAGCTAAATTTCATTCTTTAATGTTTTAGTTCAACCTACACGAGTTAATGAGAGGAGGGGGAAAAAAAGGAATTTTGAAAGAAGCTTCTATAAAACTAGTTTTTAAACACTGAATGGCTATGGTGGGGTCCACCAGAATAGAATAGTAATCAATGGTTGAGAACCCCTGGTCTAATGAGGAATTATATACATTATTTACATTTGATGGATATTTGAACTCAGAACGTAGCGGCAGATGAAATAATGCTAAGCATTTCACCCAGTGTGCTAATGATTCTACCAGCTTGCCGCCTTAATAATAATACTCATCATCATCATCATTTAACGTCCGCTTTCCATGCTAGCATGGGTTGGACGATTTGACTGAGGACTGGCGAACCAGATGGCTACACCAGGCTCCAATCTGATCTGGCAGAATTTCTACAGCTGGATGCCCTTCCTAACGCCAACCACAAACTGAAAGCAAAAGAAATGAGAGAAGAAAATGTCTCACCTGCGACAGTCGGTGTCCACTCCACCTTATAGTCTCCATCATGTTGTGGAATTAGCTTTGCTGGTATTGATTCACCATTGGGAGCTGTTCAATTGAATTGAAAGAATTTAAAATATTGAATGTTAGTTAATATTTTTGGTAATATTAATTATTAAGAATTAAATTTATAGGAAAGAATGTTGCTAAAAAAAATGTTATATTTTTTTACGATTTTGAGAACTTTATTATGTTTAACCTGTCAACAATTTTGTGTAATGTGTTGGAGAATCAGATATAGATTGAGAGAGAGAGAGATTATAGAGTCAAATATATGAGTCAGATGTAGGCAGATAGTCAGATATAGCAGAGTCAGAAAAAGACTGAAGTTAAGACCATATTTGAATGAATTTGCTATCCAGAATTCTTTCAATAAATTAAGAAATCTAAACTCTGAAACTGTCTGACCATTCTTAGAGTCATCCAACTTTAAAACCAACTCACTACTAACATTCTATGCTCTTTTGTGTTGTGAATGTCAGGATAGAATATTTTTAATTCTTGAAAATTGGAAATGCCACAACTCTGAAAGCTTATGGTCTTAAGGTTTCTTTCAAAGAAATAACCATCAAGTGAAATAAACATAGATAAAATATGTCTTACTTGTCAAATGATAGATGATAAGAAAACACACACACACACACTATGGCTTCTTTCAGTTTCTGTCTACCAAATCCACTCACAAGGCTTTGGTCGGCCTGGGGGTGTAGGAGAGGACACTTTCCCCAAAATGTCATGCAATGGGACTGAACCAGGAACCAAGTGGTTGGGAAACAAACGTCTTACTACACAGCCATGTCTGTGCTTATAAAGCAACATACTGTTAATTACAGCTTAATTAACAGGCTGTATGTAATGAAGGGGATAAATTAAAGCAAGTTGCATAATTATCAGTCCCTTTTTTTGCCAAACTGCTAAGATACGGGGACATAAACACACCAACACCAGTTGTCAAACGGTGATGGACACACACACACACACACACACATCTCAGGCTTCTTTCAATTTCCATCTATCAAAGCCACTCAAAAGGCTTTGGTCAACCAAATAGAAGACATATAATAGAGGACATTTTCCCAAGGTGCCATGAAGTGGGACTGAACCTGGAACCATGTGGCCAGGAAACAAACTTCTTACTACATAGCCATGCCTGCACCTATGTATAATCGTATATTATAAAATATTCTATGACCAGAAATCACCAGAGAAAATGATTTACTGAGAGTAACCCATCCAGGGAGTCCTTGTGTAGCCATCTGAACTGCTAACAATAACAGCTATATCTCCCTCAAACTGTATCCTATACTTTTAAAGGAAGGAAAGAACGCATTTAATAATGTACACCGAGATATGCTGTAAAAGTAGAGGTTGTCACAAGTGGAATGCCTTTGGCATAAATTTGGTCACTCAGGGTTGACCCGGTGCTAAACTACAACAACACCATTTATAAGGAAAAGTGTGAATTGTGTAACTATAAATGTGTTGCAAGACTAATTCTTAAAGATTTTTGTTGTCATTTGGTGAGTCTGCCTAAATGGTGAGTTAACTTAGAAGAGTCCTTTGCTCTTTGAACTGAGAGTCATGGGTGGATTGGGACTCAGTCTTGCAAGTTGATAACTGAGAGTAGTGAGCTGTATAATGGTTGGTTCCTTATAACAGCTAAGTGAACGGGGGCCAGTTGAAAATTAGGCCTGAGATTGTGGCTACAGTGCAGTGCTCGTTGTCGTCGTCGTCGTTTAACGTCCGCTTTCCATGCTAGCATGGGTTGGACGATTTGACTGAGGACTGGTGAAACCAGATGGCTACACCAGGCTCCAATCTGATTTGGCAGTGTTTCTACAGCTGGATGCCCTTCCTAACGCCAACCACTCAGAGAGTGTAGTGGGTGCTTTTACGTGTCACCTGCATGAAGGCCAGTCAGGCGGTACTGGCAACGGCCATGCTCATCTCGCTCGAGAAACCTCATGTGTCACTCACACAAGAGCCAGTCCAGGGGCACCAGCAACGATCCCGCTCGAAAATCCCAGAAATTGAACTGCTCACATTTTCAGTTTGCCAGCAGCAGATTTTTGAAACAGTTTTGTAACAAAAGTTACAAGACTTGTAAAATTCTACAAAAATATATCATTTACACAAATATACATATATAATTATATGAAACACTATATAGTGTGTATGAAAGAAACCAACCATAAAAACAATTAAGCTATTATGATATATATACTGGGTGTGTGTGTATATATATATATATATATATATATATGCAATTTACATATATGTATATTTATATCAATATTTTATGCACATACATGTGTGTGTATGTGTGTGCATTTGTGTAAAAGAGCAGCTGCTTTTCTTGTTGCTATGACATAACTATTTTGGAATTTGTTAAATACATAACAAAAGTGTTTACAACTTAGCAATAATCCTACAATACATATAATAGTTTATGAGAAAATAAACACAACCAAAATTGACAGACTTCATAAAAAAATGCCCACGGAAAAATAAAATACCAAACAGAAAACAATGGATTATTTCCCTTTGTTTTTCACCCTCTTCGAATATCATCAAAATGATTAAATGCCAATGTGGTTAGTAAAAATGTTAAGAGTGCTCTGCAAAAAGCGAAGTGTTTTTGTGCATTAATAAAACAATGTTTTTAATAATGTGTGAGAAGAGAGAATGGTTAAGTGATTCTTATTTTTAGTACAAAACCCAAAAAATAATAATTGGTTCAAAGTTTGCTACCAAACGGAAAAGTTGACTTCAGTGGAATTTGAACTGGGATTATAAAGAGTCACAAGAAATTTTCTCTGATGCCCAACCGATTCTGCTCAGTCCATAGTCACGACAAATATACATTAACATATAATTAGGACACAAGGCTAGCAATTTTCACAGAAATGGAAGTCAATTGCAACAATTTCATTGCTCAACAGAGATTTATTTTGTTGACTTCAAATGGATGAAAAGTGAAATTGACTTTGGTGGAATTTGAACTCAAAACGTAAAGAACTGGAAGGAATGCTGCTAAGCATTTTGTCCAACTTGTCTGTAATTCTGTCAACTCACCATTTCAAATACAATGGAACCTCAGTTTCTAAATTTAATTCATTCCTGGAGGCTGTTTGTTGCCTGATATATTCATAAACTGAGACTATTTTTCCCATAGGAAATTTAAGAGAAGAAATAGCAAAGTCTATCAAGAATGTGTGCTGACTGAAAGCCAGATGGTAACTGACGCTCTCCCACAAATACTTCCAGCCTCTCACCAACTGTTGTTGTCAACTTGTACGTTCCTTACTCAAGCCACCATTTGTCACCCGAGATGTTTCATGTTCAAAAAATTGTTCAGAAACCAATTTTTTCATCATGAGAGACATTCAGAAACTGAGGTTCCATTGCATATAATTTCAAATTTTCATTTAAGGCCAGCAATTTTAGAGACAGGATACTTGAGTTAAAGTGAAATAACTGAAGAGTAATAAAGCTTAAAATAAAGATAGCCAGCAAGGAGGATAGATGTTGGTTTAATTGCTTCAAACCTTTGAGTATTATCAATATTATCAGTAAAATAAACATTATAAATCAGAACAGAATAGTTTGGAGAAGTAACAAGGGCAACATTAGTTCAATATTAGTTGAAGGAAAATAATGAAGGACTTCATAAGATTTTTCCCATAGAAATATAATAAACATTAGATTATAATCTTTTGAAATATTGACTGCATCTTTAGAGACAGAACAATATTTAATATTCACAACTACACTGTGTTTGATTTGGTTTGATCTCTTATCCCCTGTGCTCAAACCACTTGAAATGTTGTGCAGATGTAAATATTAAAAAATTTAATCACTTAATCCTTCAGATACCAAATTTCTGCCTTTGTTTCAATGAATTTGTAAGCTGGTGTTTGGAACATTAACATGGAATGTTGAGGGAAGCTTTCAATTTGGATCACTCCAAGCCTTTTGGTTTCATATTTCTAATGAAATACATTGCCTTTGTTTCAAGTAATTTTGAAAATAACGGAGAATTTACTAAAGTACTGTCATTATTAAGCTGGTGTTCAGAACATGAATTAAAATGAAATTTTGACAAAAGGTTTTAATTCAGTCCCCTTTGAAAAAATGAAATTTCCACCACTGAACCTCAAATGGTCTGAAGCAGTTTAGTATCCAAAGTGCTAAGACAAGGTTAATGGTTTGAAAAATTATCAGCTTATAAACAAAAGTATATCTTCAATAAATTTTCTAACTATTTTTGCTTTTAATTAGATGGAAAGAATTAAAGAACAAGTTGGATTTTAGACTTGAATCCTCTGCTCTTTTTTTATTCACCGTTTTCCTATATGTGTGTAATGCTATGGAAATAACCAGTAATGCTATGGCCAAATAACCAGTGGTGTTGCCAGGAGCAGCCCTTCTATATGTTGTCCTCCACCCTGGGGTACCCAAATCTAGACAGGCTTATATAGCAGACCCAAAAGGGCTTCCCCTCATAAAGGTGCCACCTGGAACAGACCACACCTGCTTGTTTCCCCCCTGCCCCACTAGCTATGCTATTGCAAAAGACTTGGTACAACCCACAGATCTAGTGATCATGTTTCTATCAAGTTGAATCTGTTAATTCACATTTTTACACACGAGTGGAAGAGTTCATTGGATTACCAAAACCAGGAATCTGCAGCAAGTCATGCATTAATAATTGCTAGGCAGAGCATGTCATCATAAACTCCATCAGTTGGGAGGAAGATTCTCCATACTTCCAGAGAAGTATGGAGAATTATTTCCATTTATTTAATGTTAAAGAAACCAGAGTTAAAAAACCAAGTTTATTGAACTCTATATGGTTCACAGGTAGAATTAATATAAGTTTAGTTTACACAGCAAACTGAAAGTTTCATTTGTTAAAATCTTTAGTAACCAAGCTTGGAACTTTTAAAAAGTTAAAGACATTATGTAAAACAACTGAAATATAAACCCTGTTATTTATCATACATCGTTATCATTCATTAATTTTACAACGAAGAGAAGTAGCAACCCCATTGGGAGAGACTCCCTGATACCTGAGCTATGCATCCTGTTAAATAACATTACTTCAGAGATCTTTCAGAGGAACTCTATTTTGGCGGCTTGTTATTTGCCATTGTACTCTTTTGGTCATTGCTCGATATTCTCTAAGACTGTCTTTTAATTGTTGTCAGACATTGTATGAAAACATAGGAGCTTTTATCTCTAAGCCTATCTCTTAATTGTTGGAGTAAAGATTTTTTGCCAACAAAACATAGCAGTCCTGGTTGCTGTAATGTTGCTGTAATTTAGCCCCAGGAGACATCTTCTCCAGCTGGTTATACGACACGATTTGTGTCCTTATATTTTGGAAGAAGGGAATCTAGCACCCCCACTCAGTTCAAAACAATATCTGTGTATCGTGATTTCAAGGTTATTTCCTTTCATCGTGATACACAGATATTGTTCTGAGCTGAGTTGGGGTGCTAGATTTCTTGTTCAAAATTATAAGGACACAAATTGTGTCATATAGCCAGCTGGAACAATGTCTCCTGGGGCTAAACTACAGCAACATTCATCCTAAACCAGGACTGCCATGTTATGTTGGCAAACAATCTTTACTCCAAAGTACTGTGGCTGAATATCTCTCGTTGTGAGATTTACAAATAGTAATTTTCAAACTGTTAATTGTTGTTAGGCATTTTATGAAAAAATAGCTATGAACACCCTGCTCCCATGAAAAATAAAAAAGGGGGATTTTTTTTGCTTTCATGTGGGAATATGAAAAATTTATGGTGAATTAGATATTTCCAACAAGCCATAAAAATATCTAAATGACAAATAAACCATGATAATATGT
>NC_068999.1:41853753-41878474 GCF_001194135.2 Octopus bimaculoides
CACATGCACATATCTAGAACAAAAAAATTTTTATATTCCTGAAAGTACACAAGCTCCTATTGATGGACCATTTCTAGACTGTTGAAAATAAAATAAGATATATAAAAATATAGATAAAATAATAAAATGGACAAAAAGAATAAAGACCCAGAAAAAAATATGGAAAAAATAAACCAATAAAAATAATAATGAAATTGTGCAGCCATCTCCAGCAATCCAAGCAAAGCGTGGTAATTTTTTTTTTTTTTGTGCAATGGTCAGTGTCAACCTCGAATTAATATCTGTAAAAGGCTCATGTCGATTTTCTCTCCATTCAGTTCTATAAGGAACCAGTTGAGGTCCATGGCATTTATCATTCGAATTCCACGGAAATTTATAGTGATGAAGGTTGGCATTTCGTCTTCAACCATTACAATGACTGGACAACCTGAAAGAGATAAAGAAATAGTTATCTTGGAATTTCATTATCAGCTGGGGGTGGCCATGTAATTTCACTACAATGAGACACCTGTTCCTGTCCTTCAATCATACTTTAACCTCTCAACGCCTGGTATAAGCCATTGCTCCTCAATACTACAACCCCCACCCCACCACCTCAATCAAAGAATCTTATTTTGGAAGCTACTTGCTGACCTCACTAGTGCTGGTGACACATAAAAGCACCCAGTCTGTAAAGTGGTTGGCATTAAGAAAGGCAATCCAGCCATAGAAACCTTGCTGACATTTGAGTCCAACACAGTCATGTGATTAAGAAGCTTGCTTCCTAGCCATGTGGTTTCGGGTTCTATCTCAATGCCTGGTACTTTGGGCAAGTGCCTTCTACTGTAACCCTAGGCTGACTGATGCCACATGAGTGAATTTGGTAGTGAATTTGGTAGTGAATTTAGGTTGAAGCCTGTTTTATATCATCATCATCATCATCCTTAAATGTCCATTTTCCAAGCTGTTATAGGTTGGACAGTTTAACCAGAGCTGACAAGTAGGAGAGCTGCACCAGGTTCTAGTCTGATTTGGCATGGTTTCTATGGCTGGATACCCTTCCTAGCACCAACCACTTTATAGTGTGTCCTGGGTGCTTTTAATGTGGCACTGGCACAAATATGTGTGCGTGTGTGTGTCTGTTTGTACCCACCAATGCTGTTTTACTCCATGTCTTTGAAAAACCGTTGCCTTATGTTGCAAAGGGCAAACCCTTCCATTACCTTCCAAACATTACACCATCTCCCATCGACCCAATATGTGATACCAAATATAGAAAATTTAAATAATTTACCTGGAATTTTTTCATTATTGAATTGAACATCAACTTCATATTGTCCTGAGTCTTCTGGCACAAACGAGAAACGGTAATTATTGTTTGGAAGATTTTCTCTTTTAGTGAGAAGTGTTCGTCCATAATGAGTGACAGCTGTTTCCAAGTTTCCATCACCAGCTCCCGAAGCATCCACTGCGATGGAAACAGAAGTGAATGAAGAATACAGCATAAATAGACAAAGTAACAAGAACAACAACAATAATAATAGTCCTTTCTACTATAGGCACAAGGACTGAAATTTGGGGGTGGGGATCGTCAATTATATTGACCCCAGTACATGAAAGGCAAAGTCGACCTCGGTAGAATTTGAACTCAGAACATAGGGATGGACGAAATGCTGCTAAGCATTTTGCCAGGCATGCTAATGATTCTGCCAGCTCACCACCTTAATAATAATAATAATAATAATAATCATCCTTTCTAGTATAGGCACAAGGCTTGAAATTTGTAGGGAGGGGACCAGTCGATTACATTGACCTCAGTGCGTAACTGGTACTCAATTTATTGACCCCAAAAAGATGAAAGGCAAAGTCGACCTCGGTGGAATTTGAACTCAGAACGTAGTGACAGATGAGATACTGCTAAGTATTTCACCTGGTGTGTTAACGATTCTGCCAGCTCGCTGCCTTAATAATAATAATAATAATAATAATAATAATAATAATAATAATTCTTTCTACTATTGGCACAAGGACTGAAATTGTTGAGGGAGAGATTAGCCAATTAAAATGACCCTATTGTTGTAACTGGTACTTATTTCATTGATCCCTCGTAAAGATGAAAGACAAAGTTGGCCTTGATGGAATTTGAACCCAAAATGTTAAGAGCCAGAAGCAAAGTTGCTAAGACTTTTGTCTGACATCCTTAAAATTCTACCAGTTCACTGCCTGTCCTCTGATTAAATAACAATAATAATAATAATAAAAGAAAAGGAAAACAGAAAGACTGACTCTTAGACTGACCTGTGTAGTAAATCTCTCTCTGGACCTTGCCGTTCCGGTCAACATCAGTGATGCGTACAAGGTTAGGATCAAATACATGGCAATAAAAAGGACTTCCTGAAATGGGGGTTCCTGCAATCAATGCTTCAATTGTATAAGTACCAACTTCTCGAGGGGTAAAGTCAATATGACAGACACTGCCTCGTTGCACCTTGCTGAATGGCAATTGTGTTCTTGTTGGGCCTGAAAAACATTATTAAAATAAATTCGATTTCAAATTTTGGCACAAGACCAGTGGATGAAGATTAGTCAATAATATTGCCTCCAGTACTTGAATGGTACTTTAATCTATCATGGACGGAAGGCAAAGTTGACCTCGGTGGAATTTGACACTTGGAACATAAAGAACTGCTGCGAAGCATTTTGTGCCGCATGTCACCAATTCTGCCAGCTTAATGCTTCCAATGCACAAAAATAATAAAAATATTTAAAAAAAACTATTTGAATGAATTTATTTACTTGTAATTGTAACATCGAGGTCTTCTTGTCCACCATTGGTGTTAACGTCAAAACCTGTTGATCGAAACACTTGAGCTGTTTTCAAACCTTCACCACTTGCAGATACGCTGCTGGAATCCAAGACATCCGTACGAAGAGGAGAACCTGTTGAAGAAAATATAAAGCATTGGTTTTGAAGAAGGCAACATTGCAGTTACATAAAATCTTAAGTATTTTATTGATTATGTAATCTGTATGTGTGCCTATCTATCTACACACACACACGCATTCATATATATATATATACCGGAGTAAGCACATGAAATGTGCAACAAGGTGGAAAAAAGAGTACTCAAATACCAGAGGTAGAGTAATATGCTTTATTTAAAAGCAGCAGAAATATAGCAAAAGACTGTTACTCTGAGTTTCATGTTCCCATTCATTGGACAGTTTTGTTAAAAATGGGAAAGGAATAACAATGCAATTAAAAGTGATATAAAATTTAAAACACATGGATCCGTTTGATTGGTCGTTTCAAATAACGGTCATGGATGCGTAATGAACAAAACAAATGAATTTAATATATATATACACATACACACACACACACACACACACACACACACACACACACGAGGGAGAGAGCTTCATAACTAAATGAAATGTAATGTGGTCTGAAGCATTTTTATAACTTGTTCACATATTCTGTTATTTTTTCATTCTTTGTTTTAATCATTGGACTGTCAGCTGGAAAGTAACACTTCAACACCATTATGACCATTTTCTTCTTTTTGTTTTTGTTACTAACTTTCTGTGGTCTGGAAAAAGTCCATGCAAAGTCAATTACTAACAGTTCATTTTCATCTGTTTTATGACAGATGTTCTTTGGCTATTTAGGCAGCGTCTAATTTCATGCAACCATTGGTATCCTGTCTCTGGTCCATTCTGAGCATACGCCTGTATATATGTAAATATATATATATATATATCTGATCTGCCAGCATTTTATTTCAATGGCCACCCTTTTGCAACGAGTTTGTGACAGATCCTCATCTGACATTTTGTTTGTTTTGTTTGGCCAGTATAGTACATGTAAATAAACAGTCCCTCAATGTAATATAACAAGTGAAAAAAGAAACTGCTTACCTGGTAAAGGGTACCCATTAAACAACAGTGTGACCATGTGGGTAGATGCTTCACGGGGGGTGAAGGTTACCTCATATTTGCCTGCCCCTAAATCTTGGACATTACTGCGCACCAAAGTCCCTTTGCATTTGACCTCAGCTTCTAAGTGACCATCACCCGAAGGAGATGTATCAACTGAAATAGAAATTTATTGTTATCACCATTATTATTATTATCATCATTATTATTATTATTATCATCATCATTACTAATATTGTTATTTTCAAGTTCTCCTTTGAGAGTTTCATGCAAATTTCTACTGCATCACCTGGTACAACTCCGTGTTCCTGAGGTGTATGCAACATTGTGTTCATGTTTTTTGTGAAGACTGGAGGAGTGTAGTCTCTTCCTGTTGGTGTTCTGGCTCAGTTTGTTTTGTCATTAGGTTTAGTTTCTCTTTTTCTTGTAATATTAGTGTTTGTTGTGTTGTATGTCATATGAATAATGTGGGTTGTTTTATTTTTCTGCACTGATAAAATTTTCGCTGGTAATGTAACATGCTAATTATATGCAAATCAGTTCTCACAACCTCCTTCTATCGGCCAGCAACAATAAAATGTGTGTACTATATCATATGAAATGCGGACAATTCTGAAACGTACCCTACTATTAAAAACAAGTTAATTGGTTTCAAGTGCACATGCGTGGAACCTCACGTACCCAGTTACCATGCAGTAATGGGTTAAAAACACAGGATGTTATAAAGACAAGATTAATTGATCTCCAAATTTTAATCATTATTAAATCAGTATCCTATAAGCAGTTGTTCCTTATCTCAATCCTAGATTGATTGATAACATGGTTGTGTATCAGTAGAAGGATACTTACCAAGAATGGTTATACTTCTGTTCAAATAGGCTCTGGAAGATCCTTTCACGATTGATAAATTGGCATCAAAGACATTGCAATAGAAAGGGCTACCTTTTATCTCAACATCATCGTAGCATACTGTGATTGTGTGTTTACCTGAAAGAAATGTTAATATGTGTTATGTATACACCCTTAAAAAATTAATTATAATGTTAAACGAAGTATCTGTCTGTCTGTCTGTGGTAAAGACCCCTTTCGGTCATGAATGACCATGGGATTGCACCTACAAAGTTACCCTCTGAGGCACAAGTCCGGGCAAAGTTGCTGGTGGAAGACCAGCAGTCGCCCATGCATACCAGTCCCCACTCTCCTTTCCACCGAAGTTATCAAAGGGAAAAGCAAAGACTGATACAGCTTGGCACCAGTGAGGTCACAACCCATTCCTACAGCTGAATCAACTGGACCTACGTGAAATAAAGTTCCTTGCTCAAGAAAACAACACAACACAGCCTAGTCTGGGGATCGAACTCACTACCTCATGATTGGGATCCTGATGCTCTAACTACTGAGCCATGCACCTTCACACAAACATGTGCCACTGTCAAGGCTATCTGCCACAAGTGAAAATCCAAGCATTAAATACTGTGTCATAAAAGTGGAATGGTTTCTGCTATTATTTAAAATCATGTCAGCCATTACAGAATGAATTACAGGCATTTATGTTGATTTTCTTTTAGGCCCTAAATCCAATTTATGATGAAAGGCCACTTCAGTGGGGAACATCTTAGACTTTCTGGTGATATCTCAGACCTGCAATATTTTACTGTATCCTTCCTTTTCTGCCAGTTGTAGGTAGACAGGCAAAATGATTTTAGCCAAAGTGCTTGACAGCTCTGTATTCAAAGGAAAAGGTTAACCCTAACAGGTTTTGAATTCAGAATATTAAAGAGCTAAACCAAATACCATAAGACAATCTCTCTGATGCTCTACCAATTTCATCAATCTGCTTAAATACCACAAGTCACATTGTTCAATGCTCTACCAATTCTTTTTGTCCATTACACTTTAGTACAGATAGTTAACCCTTTTGTTACAAACCTGCCAAAGACCATCCTTGGGTCCATGATACAAACTTCCTGTTTCAAACTGATCTAAATTAAAAACCTTTCATCAAAATTCCATTTTCAGAAATGAAGTTATTTTACCAAATTCTTCATTATTTTCAAAATCAATTAAAGCAAAGCAATACAGCTTAACAGATATGTGCTAAAAATAATGGGTCAGTACTGACAAAGTTATTTTCCTAAATTCTTCATTACTGTCAAAATTAAGTAAAACAGAGGCAGCGTATTTCAACAGAAATATGGTAAGAAACGAGTTAAGTTCACAGACAATCTAATCCTGCCAAGTGTTCAGACTTACCTATTTCTGTTGGAGTAAAATCCACTCGGTAAACTGAAGTGGGGCTACCGGATACTCTGGCTGGGACTTGTTTACCACTTGGTCCTGGAAAATAAGGTACAGAGACACAGATTGTTTTAAAAAAGAGTAATTAATAAAAAAGGGTAAAAACAAGAAAAAGAAAAAAGAAAGAAGAAATCAATACAATAAATTGAAAATCATTAAATTCCAGTTGGGTTAATCTCTTCAAATAATATTGATTTTTGAGGCAGGCACAAAACCAGAAATTTTCAGATAAGGTGGTTGAAGTTTAGTTGTCACTCTTGGTACCTTGTACCATGTTTTTGCTAATTGTTTAAGGAACTTGTGATGTGTCTGAGAGTAGATATAAACACATTATTGGCCCTTCAATTCTTGACTCTATGGAACATCAGGGCCATAACAGGAGGGGGAGAGAGAAAGTATTTGTTTTTAGCTGAGTAGACTAATGCAACATGAAATGAAGTACCTTGCTCAAGGACATAATGAACTGCCCAGTCCAGGAACTGAACTCATGATATTATGATTGTGAATGCAGCGCTCTAAACTTATGGCTATTCACCTTGATGACAATAGAGATGAGGATACAGTTTTATATTTAAGCAGTGAGGAATTATTTACATTTGATGGATATATGCCCATGGGCATATGGCGTAGTGGTTAAGAGCACGGGCTACTAACCCCAAGATTCCAAGATTGATTCCAGGCAGTGACTGAATAATAATAATAATAATAATAATAATAATAATAATAGTAGTAACATCGAAAAATACCTTAGGAATGAGAACCCAGGTTTGAAATTTCCTCAAGACACCTGATGAAGGCTGGAGGATATATCAGCCGAAACGTTGTGTTAACAACAAACAAATTGAGGACAAATATCCATCAAATGTAAATAATGTAAATAATGTAAAGATGATGATGATAACTTCAACATTGAAGATGATGATGGTGATCATGATGACAATTATGATGGTAATAAGGTTATTGTCAATGACAATTCCAGTCGTGAAGAAGATATTTTTGATGATGGTGTTGATGATGATGGTGCTGATGAAGATGAGAAAGATGATGATGACAATAATGATGACAATGATGGTGACGATGTCAAGTGAGATGATGATGATGAAGATGACAGTGAGGAAAATGATAATGATGACGATGATTTGTTTCATTAAATCACTTCCTAAACTCAGTGACATCCAAGAAAAATTTATTAAAACAAATACCAATAAATAAATAATTAAAAACAAAACAAAAAAGAAAGCAACAATCCTACAATAGTTACCTGTAATGCTGACAGTAACATCTCCTTCCCCGGCACCTTTAGGATCGATCTTAAAACTGGAAAGGGTATTGGCTGATGCCAACTCGAGGGCTTGTCCAGAAACATGGATACGGTCACTGTTTAGGATCCTGACTGGGAAAGGACTTCCTGTGAAAACACAATATATCGGAAATACAGGATGTTCAAAAAGTATCTCAGCAGTGAATGTTTTTCATCATGCGGAAATCAGCCAAGAAAGTGCTCACATGGCAGTAAAAAATTGAAAATGAAGGACGACACTTTCAACACATCTTATAAAGTTTTTTAAAGTCTTGTAAAGTCTAATATATTCTTTTTGTAGTCTTTTACCATCTTATAAATATTTATATTTTGCAATATTTACTGCGGAGAGACTTTTTGAACACCCTGTATATATATTTGAAGGAGAGATGAAAATATTCACACTACATTATTATCATTGTGTGTGTGTGTGTGTGTGTGTATCTAGTTTTACACAAAAACCAAAGAACACTAACAGATTCTCTTCCCTCCCCCCCACCTCTCTTTCTCAGAAACAACAAAAATATACATGATTCTTGATTTCAAGCGAATTCTTACCTGGAACTGAATCTCCATTGAATTTGATATGGACCAAATGTTTGGACGGTTCTTGTGGTGTAAAAGATATTCTGAAGCAAGAATCTTTTGTTTCTTGCTTAAAATAGTTTGGTACAGTTTCTCCATTTACTGACACAAAAATTTCCACATTACCAATTCCTGCTTTACTGGCATCCACTAGTAATAATAATAATAATGGTTTTGTAAATGAACAATCTGGTTTGTTTATTTTAATGACTTACCAATGTATACAGTAAGTTTCTTTGCCCTAGGTGTTGGGATGACAATCAACAAAAAATGGAAACAAAATTAAAAGAGGATAATGATGATAATAATAATTATGATGATGATGGTGGTGGTTTAAAATTGGTGCAAGGCCAACTATTTTAGTGGGAGATGGTTAGCAGATTCCATTGACCTAATTCTTAACTGGTGCTTTATTTTATTGATTCTGGTAGGATGAAAAACAAAGCTGACTCTGGTGAGAGAAGAAATACTGTTAAGCATTTTGTCTGATGTGGTAACCATTCTGTCATAGAACATATAGTAATAGGCTTTAAAAAAAACCCAAAAAGCATGCTGAGATTCGTTCATTTGATTAAACACTTCAAGGTGGTGCTCCAGCATGGCCACTGTCCAGTGACTTATGTAAAAGAATTACAATGAAAATTCAAATATAAAAACTATCAAAAGAAAGAAATAAAAAAAAAATGTCAAAAAAGTAATTTTTTTGAAAGTCAACTTACGCATAAATTCTACTGGTTTGCCAAGATTTCCTTTTGTTGCAGGATTCACCGTAACCATACCAGCATCATACGCTTTGGCAGTGAAAGGACTGTTTTTTATGGGGCTACTTGCATAAGCAACTTGTATTTTGTGGTCCCCTATAAGTAAGAGAAATGATAAAAAGGTGAAATGTCAAAAAATAGGAAAAAAGACCCTATTAAATTTGTCAATATAAATTGAGTTAATAGAGAAGAAAGGGACAGATTTAGTAAAGTGATGGATAAGAAGTATAGCTGTATTTAGTTAATGTCTAATTAATTTAGTTAATTGTCTAGATAATACCATACGTGCCAGACCCTTTGATAGCACTGTCTTACCTGTGCTCTTATAAGCAGGTGAGATGTGGGTTACTACGAAGAGGATAGAATACTGATTGGAACTTTGACACAAAGGGCCACGGAAAGATCCATGCTAGCAATATCATTAAGGGAGCATATTTGAAATGAGAAATTCAAGAATGAAGTGGAATGAACGATGTGATTGCAGATTAGTGAAAGCACAAGTTTTGCTGGGTTGGATATGTTGCAAAGTTCCCAGACAACAAATGGAACTATGCAGTTGTTGGGCAGTATCCAAGAGATTGCAAAAGGTCTCTTAGAAGGCCCCCACGATGCTGGGAAGACGATTTAGTTAAGCAATTTGGATCAAGACAGAATTAGAAGCACATTGTGACTAGCAGTGTATTACAGCATCTGATGGTCTGGTCAATACTGTGATTTGATGTCATATAAGATATGCTTTTCCCCCCTCATAAAAATGTCTTGAAAAATCCACCCCAGACCCTATATATTAATTGGATTTCTCATAAGCTAATTTTGTCCCTGATGCTCATTTTTTACCCACTGAATATGCAAAGCTGAAATTGGAGTGGGTCTAATTAGCCCAAAAGTCTTTTATGCCATCAAATACAGTAAGTCCCTTTGTATTTAGGGTTCAAATTCTGCTGATGGCAACCTACTTTTTATTATTTCATGGTAAAAAACGAAAGTAGTGGGGTTGATTTGTTCAACTAAATCCTTCAAGGTGGTGCCCCAGTGTAGCCAAGAGAGTTGTGGGTTAAAGAAGGGTGGGAGACAGAAGAGCATCTGTGAAAATGACAAGGTTTAAAAAGGACATACCAACAACTACGGGAGTCCATTCTGCTTGATAAATGTGATCACCCTTGTTCTTCAGTTTCACTGGCAGTTCTTTCCCATCAGGAGCTGTAAAAACAGAACAGAAAAATCAGAAATTCTCCAGAAACAACCATTCAAATTATTTTAAATAATAACTTCATAATAATAAAACGGTACAATTATTATTATAATTATTATTATTATTTAAAGTGGTGAGTGAGCAGAATCATTAGCATGCCGGGCAAAATGCTTAGCAGTATTTCATCTGATGCAGGTAGTAACCCGCCACCCACATGAATCCTATTAGGAATGAGATCAAACCTGAGCCAAACCAAAATCATAAGAATAATTCTTTCTACTACTATAGATGTAGGGCTTGGAGTTTTTTTGGTGGGAAGGGGCCACTTGATTACAGTAACTCCAATGCTGAACTAGTATTAATTATATTGACCCTGAAAGAATGAGAAAACAAAGTGAATCTTATTGGTATTTGAACTCAGAATGTAAACACAAACAATGTCACTGAGTATTTTGTCTGGTGTGTTAACAATTCTGCCAGCTCACTGCCATAATAATAATAATAATAATAATAATAATAACTATAATCTTTTCTATTAAGGGCACAAAGTCTCAAATTTGTGGGTTGAGTTCTAGTTGATTGTATTGACCCTAGTGTTTTACTGGTACTTAATTTATTGACCCCGGCGGAATAATAATAATAACAATAAACAGATAATGGTAATTATAATTTAGGAACCAAAACAATCTAATTACAAATTAGGAAAACAATAAGTTAAAGATATAAATAATAACAACAGCGGAAACAACATTAATAACAATAATATTAAAAATAGCAATAACAACAAAAACAACATACATACATACATATATATATATATATATATATAATTGATATGAAAGTAAATCAAAATTAATTAGATGTAATTAATCATAATTAAAGGAGGGTGGTGGTGGATGGTAGTATTGATAGAGAGCTAAATAAAATAAGTCATTTTGATTTTCAGCTAATGTTACGGGACAGTCTGAGTTCAAATCTAACCAGTCTAACTTTGAATTTCATTTTTCCATGGCAGTGGGTTATGGTAGTAAGGTTTCAATAAAGTAACTACCAGTCAACTGTAAGGGGAAGATCTTTATTGATTGTGCCCTTCATCCATGTTTCTGACTGTGTGTCAGTATTGGAAATTTGATTGTGAATACACAAATTGCTGTTTTATTTTGTCTTCAAAAGAACAAATTCTTCCTTCAGACGATATCCAGAAGTGAAATCCAATAGTAATTAACAATCAAATCTGATGGAATATATTTAGAATGGTGCTAATTATTTTTCACTGGTAATCAAAACTGGGCTGCAAACTTAGCTTTCAAAGAATTTCTTTCTAATTCATAATAAAACTGCTACTGTAAGGTCCAGTCCTTGTTGTGATGTTTTGGCTTGTGTGCCTCAATAACCCCAAGAGCTATACCAGTAGAACACAAGCCCCGTGTTGGAGAGATCAAAGGGTAGAAACCAAATTAATGTGGATTATCTCTTTTACCCAGAGATAAAAATGGGTTTGTTTAGGGTTAACATCCCTTCCTAGACAAAAAGGCAAAGTTACAGAAGCAACGCTGGCATTTCAAAACCAACAAGACCTGGGTAGGGAAGGCTTTCCCTTGGGGAAACATGACAGGGCGCAGCAAAATCAAAAAGGAATCTGTAAGGGCAGGGATATCCAATTGGAGAGGGGCAAAAAGATGGCCCAGGGTTGAGAACAGTGGAGAGCAATCATTGATGGCCTATGCTCTGCTTGGAGTAAAGGGCTTAAGTAAATATAATTAAACTAAGTATAATTACAGTATTTGTTTACATTGTCTCTTGAACAATATGTCTGTGATTAAGCAACAAAAATCGATAACTAATTAATAATTAGTGTAATAATTAATTAATGGTTTCTGACTTAACCGCACAGACAAATATCTTAATAGTGGTGGTAGTGGTGGTGGTAGTGGTGGTGGTGGTGGGGGAATAGTCGATTAAACAAAGATCGCTAATTGACTGGTATTTATTTTAAAAAGCACCCACAACACTCTCGGAGTGGTTGGCATTAGGAAGGGCATCCAGATCAGATTAGAGCCTGGTCCAGCTGCTGGCTCTCCAGACCTCAGTCAAACCGTCCAACCCATGCCAGCACATGGAAAACGGACGTTAAACGATGATGATGAGACTTCCAAAAGGATGAAAGACCAAGTTGAACTAGTCAGGATTTGAACTCTCGACCAAGTTGAACTAGTCAGGATTTGAACTCTGTCATTATAAACCTATGTAACTAAATATCACAAACCATATTTCTTGGATGCTTTACCAATTCTACCAGTCCACCACTCACATACTGTAATAATTAATAGTTAACTATAATAATTTTAAAGAATTTAATTATGAAATCGTAATGTTTATAATGATTGATTTTAAACTATGACATTTACAATTAAAATTTAAACAATTATGTATTTAATAATATCATATTGCATTTAATAATATAATATTTTAGTTAAGATAGATTATACATTTATAATAACTATACATGTTAAAAGACATATATTGTGTTCATATAAGTTGCATATATTACTATTAAGTTCATTGATACAAATGTAATAAGTTTTAATACTGAAAACTGATATTAAAATATAATATACAAGATAAAATTATTTGAGACATCTCTCATTTGTAAGGTCTTCCTTCATATTCTGTCATTAAAAAAGGTTTGGGGGTTATTTTTTTTTCTCCCTCTGTAGATAAAACAACATGCACCAAATATGTAATGTTTTCCAATACGCACTGAAATGAAATGGTATGTGCCACACACTAAATATGCAATGCTGTACAGCATGCAAAGACACAAAATTATACAGCATGCATCAAAGATGAAATGTTATGAAGCATGCACCAAAGATGCACTATTATGAAGTATGCACCAAAGATGCCATGTAATTTCAGCATGCACCAAAGATGCCATGTTATGCAACATGAAAAGATGCAATGTTATTCAGTATGTGCCAAAGATGCAATGTTATGCAGTATGCGCCAAAGATGCAATGTTATGCAGTATGCGCCAAAGATGCAATGTTATGCAGTATGCGCCAAAGGTGCAATATTATGCAGTATGCGCCAAAGATGCGATATTGTGCAGTATGCGCTAAAGGTGCAATGTTATACAACATGCACAAAAATACAATGTTATGCAACATGAAAAGATGCAGTGTTATGCAACATGCACCAAAAATGTTATGTCATGCAGCATGATGCAATTTTATACAGCATGGAACCAAAATGTGACGTTATGTTCTATGTACCAAAGAAGCAATGTTATGCAGCATGTGCTAAATTTTGACTGAGACATGCACCGAAGATGCAAGAGTGTGACACGCACCGAATTTTGACAATATTTCTATTTCAAATGTATTGACAGCATCAATTTTGCTGATTCCAATGGGACCAAGAATTATGATATACCAATTTTGTGGTTCCAACTGCCCACCTCAACAACTTAGAGGTTGTGAGCATCTTGAACATGGTCAGGTCCTTTGTTTATAGGGTCAGGAAATCTTCTGGTGGAGTTTATGTAATCAGTTGATAAAACAAAGAAACATTCTCAATAGTTAAGTGATACCCCCAGTAGGATCAATGAGGGCCATAGCTAAGCACCTCAAGGTAGCAGAGCCCACCACCGGATGTATGGTGCACGAGAACGTCAGTTACATAGTCATGTCATGAGGAAAGGGCAGTTTGTATCTGGAAAGAGTTGAGAGAACCATGGGGGCTATGTGACCCTCAATCTCATGTAACATTCCGACCCTTAATTTGAACCCCTCTCAGCTGCTGCATCTGGGACAGTGTCAGAGGATAGGTAGAAGTTTTACAGCTGGATGCCCTTTCTGTCACCAAACCTCATCTATTTTCAAGCAAATTAATATTATTCCATGACCAGACAGGTTTTCATGGAAGAGAAGAAACAGACGACAGTGTCACTTGTTTACAACTATCACAGGTCAAAATTAGGAAAAACACATGCACACACATATTTTAATAGGTTTATTCCAATTTCTGTCAACTCAAAAGATTTTGGTCAGTCTGGACTTATAGTAGAAAGGCATTACCCAAGATGCCATGCAGTGGGATTGGACCCCAAACCAAACAAACTTCTTAACTACACAGCCATTCAATTTTAATTAAATAATGGCATATCACCAAAGACTGGACCTTTAATGTATTTCTACCATATTTCTGGAAATGATATTAGAATTTCTTTAAATTTAGGTTTAGAAACAAAGTGTTTATATTTTACGCAAGAATATGAGAAGAAGCATAGCAAATGAGAAATGTCAAATGCAAATAAGGGATGCCACAATAATGAAATAGTATAACAATTGTATTATATATTAAAATACTAAAACAGTACAATAAAATACATGTATTTAAGTAGCAGACAATTCAATACAAAAGGCAATAACTACAAAAATGATGATGATGATAAAAGACCATACAAAAACAAAAATAACACTAACAGTAAATACCTGTGGTAGCTGAACAGAACACACACACACACACACACACGTATTTACTTGTATATTAATCACACTATTTTATATCTGATTTTAATTGGAAAATCTGGGTGTGGTTTATACACATGTAAATACAATGCATACATACATTTATGTCTAAGAATCTCTAATTCAGAAAATCAGGCAATAGAATTGGTATTTTAATATTCATATTATACAGTATTACAGACTTGTTTCAGCTGATTTTACCAACCAGTTTTGCTCAGCTGAAATGAATCTATAATACTGTATTGCACATATATATATATATATATATATATATATATATGTATGTATATATAGAATCAGATATAACTGTTTAATACAGAACATCAAAATAATTTTATAAAAAAACATAAACAAGAAAATTTACTATAACAAAGCAGATGACACAATCTTAACTACATTGACAATAAAGCTATAAGCAAGCACAGTCCCACATGAAACAAACAAACAAACATTAACAAAAATCAATAATAATATCAATATAATATTAATATTAAAGCCATTAAGGACACATATAAAAAGTGGTTTATTTGTTTAGCAAAACTGATGAAGGGGAAAATCTGATTCTATAAAGATTTTCCCTTTGTTTTTGTATTTCATTTGTGTTATGTAACATGTATTAATAAATTTGATGTGTTATTGCAATATATGTATGAATGTTATTTAGAACATGTGTAGCACGTGTGAAAATGTTTTGTTATGTGTTATGATGGTCGCCAATATTGAAAAGCGAATCAGTTGAAATAAATTCGCGCAATGGTCTGTCGAAATGATTGTAAAGTTGATTTTTTCTGTAAAGCTACTTATAATTAAAATAAAGCATTTTTTTTTTCTAGATATCATCCAACATTTCATGATGTAATATAAAATAAAATGACATATATATATATATAGAGAGAGAGAGAGAGGAAGAAGGAGAAGAAGAAGAAGGAAGAAGAAGAGGAAGAAGGAGAGGAAGAAGAAACAAAAACAAGAAACTCAAAACAACTCTTTTACTTGTTTCCATCAATGGACCTTGGTCGTTCTGGGGCACTACCTTGAAGGGCTTAGTCAAGCAAATTGGCCCCAGTACTTATTCCATTGGTCTCTTTTGCTAAAACCACCAAATTACGTAGATGTAAACAAACCAACACTGGTTGTCACTCATTGGAGGGAGGACAAACAAAGACACACATTATGATAACAGTGTTGTTTGCAAACAGTAAAATTAATTCTAACAATATTAAAAAATACAAAAAGTAGGAATGTTTTTATATTGTTTTTGTTATTAAACAATATTATGACTAACGAGATATCAAAGAATTTGATAAAGTTCTATTTTACAGAGAAATTTCAATAAATTATCTTGTATTTCTTGGAACCATGTGAAACTATATCATATAAAATGCTGTTATAATGATTAAAAATATATCAAACAATGTTATGCTTGTTAAATTTATATCAAACAATATTGCATTTGATGAAATTATATTGAACAATATGATGATATTTGTTGAAATTATGTCAAGCAATGTGATGTTATACTTAGATAAATTTCGGCCAGCATATATCAAACAGTGTTATGTGTTTGTTGAAAGTATACAAAAAAAGTTATGTCTGTTGAAATTATGTCACACAGTGTTATGTTTGTTGAAATCATATAAGACAATATCACTATGCCTCTTAAAATGATTAGAATTACACAAAGAAAACAATTGTATTGGAATAGCATCAAACAAAATTACAGTTGGTGAAATTTTATGAAAAAACATTATTACATGTTGAAACTATTATACAATTTTATAGTTGTTATTTAATCATATAAATCACCATTAGAGATTTGTTGAAATTACATCAAACTTATGTATTGAAATTATATAAAGCAAATTATGTTATATATCAAAACTATGACACACAGTATGAATTATAATAACTGTATTATTAACACTAACACGTAAAAGAAATTATATCTTACAGTTACTAAAAATATCAAACAATGTTATGAATACTGGATGTTATAATCAAACAATATAATATGTTGAATGTTATATCAAGCAGTATTTGGTGAAAGTTATATCAAAAATTATCTGTTGAAAGTTATATCAAACAATATTACATGTTAAATCTTTTGAAATAGCATGAAATAATGTAATGTTTAATGAACCACTAAACATAAAACTAGATGAAACAGTCATTTGACTGGGAAATATGAAAGAAGAAGGAGATATTTTGGTTCATGCAGGAAGAAAAGTAACAGATGGGGTGAAAGTAGTTTAGCTGGTAAGGAATTAGTGTGGATATAAGGAATTGAAATGGTTTGGTAGATAAGATAATGGACTAGTATTAATTGGGGCAGGAGTTCAAATCTATTCCAAGCAGTTTATTCTCTCTGAGGCAAGGTTCTATATTTTTACTGACTATCAAGATTCATAAGGTTAGTGATTATTATTATTATTGGTTTTAGTGGCTCAAAATATAAAAGAAGCAGATCTTGTCTTTCTTTAGATGCCAGTCTTTTGCAATTGATATATCCTTCTCCAAAATGGAATTAAGCTTACTAATACAATTTTACAATGCAGCATGTAACTGTTGCTTACAGCAGAAAATTAAAACGATTCTGCTGTATCTACTTGCATCTAGATGGACTGATTCAAAGCAATTTGAATAATCACTACCAGTGACAAGGTTTGAACCACAAAATCTTAGGTTTTCAGTCTAATCTATTATCGTGAGCAGACATACTCTCCCCAGATGAAAATACTAAAGCTCACCTGTGATAAACCAGGGTCCTATCCAAAGGGAGATTTATGTCTCATCCTCTTAAATCTACAGAAATTAGAGACAAGCATCAGATCCATGGATCCTTGAAATTTGGAAATTCGTATGATTTTTAACTTAGTTGTGCTTATGACTGGTAATGATAGAGCTACTTCATTTTTATAAGGTAGCCAAAGGAGAAGGGAAAAAAATTCCCCTGACTGTTGCAGGCCTTTCCAGTTACACACGATTCAGTGAAATACCAACCGGTACTTGGTGTGTCATTAAACTCTCAACATCCCAGTCTACTTTCCAATTGCATCTACAACTGAGTAAAGTTCAACATTTTAAGCAGCAGGAACACTGTATAACAGCTGAGTGTTTTGATAACTTGCAGTTCTGAGTCCAGTTTTTTCCTGAGATTGAAAAATTCAGAGCTGTCCCAACAAACTAATATGGATTCATAATTATGCTGTCATTCTAACATTCACCTTTGATCTATTGCTGTACATAAGTCACACATCTTCATTAATACCTAAACTTCATTACTTTATATCACTCTGTATTGAATTTTGAAGTAGTGGTTACCTGTATTAACTAACTCTTGGACATTAAAAGTTATCCTCATTTCATACCTTGATTATTATTATTATTATTATTATTATTATTATTATTGTTACATTCTGAGTTCAAGTTCTGCCTAAATAATTCACAAATGAAGAAAATTTAAATACTATGTATTATTTTAACTCCTAAGACACCCGGCAAAGCCAAAAAATATGAAAAAAAAAATTTGGCAGTTAATGGGTTAAGTTGATGTTTAGAACATAAATTGCCAGCTCAAGGCGGCGAGCTAGCAGAAACGTTAGCATACTGGGCGAAATGCCTAGCGGTATTTCGTCTGCCACTAAGTTCTGAGTTCAAATTCCGCCGTGGTCGACTTTGCCTTTCATCCTTTTGGGGTTGATAAATTAAGTACCAGTTACGCACTGGGGTCGATATAATCGACTTAATCCGTTTGCCTGTCCTTGTTTGTCCCCCCTGTGTGTAGCCCCTTGTGGGCAGTAAAGAAATAAGGAACATAAATTGACATGAAATTTTGGCTGAGGGTTTTAATTTAGATTGCTTTAATATAAAGAAATTGCTATTATAGAACCAGGAGTAATCTGAGGTGGATTGGTACTGAAAGGTTTACAGGTGTTTTAGGATAATTATATTAACACTACCTGACTTCTTTCTAACCAAGATCAGTTTTGCTCCCAAGACAAAGATATGATTACTATACCTGGTGTTAGTTCTATTATCAAAATGATAGGCACCACAGAACAAGACAATGGTAAATACCTAACAAGGAAACTGTAGACATGATTGGTTGAAGCCTGTGTTTAGTGTGTGAGCCACATTAATATTCTTGAAAATATTATGTTATTTTGTGTTATGTCCATGATTAAATTTATGATTAATTTTTTAGTAAGAAATCATTATAATTAATAATTATAGAATGAGAGAGAGAGCGAGAGAAATAATGATTATAGGTAATACATGGATTTATTACATATAATATGTAATACACCCCACCATATATATATATATAGATGAGAGAGAAAGAGAGAGGGGAGAGGGAATTGGGAGAGGGGGTACTTTTCAAAGATAGTTTACAGATAAGAAAATACAAGCCTCTTTATTGATCGCCGCTAATGACATGCAATTTTTGCGCTTTGCTTTGCTTGAATTCATGCTGCACACAACATGCACAATATACCAGCACTGTTTGAAAGATGTGCAAAACATCTACATTACACCCATATCATGCACAAATAAAAAAAAATAAAACAGATATAGAAAAAAACACAGAAAATAAAATTAAATGGAAAAATTGAGATCTTTGTAATAAATAAGCAAAATCAATCAAATCTGTATGTTTTATGTATCTTCTTTGTTTCTCAATTCTAAATTCAAATTTCTAATCCTACCAAGATTTAGCAAGAAATGATTATCTCCCATTTACTAACTTGCCACTAGGGTCCACCATATATTTGAAATTAAAATTTAGTTTCCTGGATTATTTATATTCATTGCAAATGTCATTTACAAAATTATTAATTTAAAAAGACAAAAAAATATTGATGTGTTAGAAAATGTTATTCTCAATTGATAATGTGAATTGTAAGTCTTAAAGAATCTATTGAATTTTTTTATTATTATTATTTCATGAAGTGAGTCTGCTGCTCGATTCTTTTCTTCACTGTATGATTGGGTCTCTATCATTTGGAAATTGCACTGTATTTTCAGGCAGAAGTCAATGTAGTATATAGTATAGACATGTAAACATTCAAACTTTGGTACTGTTTTTCTCAACTCTGCTGTATTTCACATGAAATTTTTAGTCTCTCAAAGTTGTTTTGGTGCACTAAGTCACCCTATTTGGTTTTGGCTGTAAAATTTGGTATGAACACCAGAAAATTCAGTATTACAAAATGGATTCATTCATGGAATCAATCAACGCTTTATTGATCACACAATCATGTAATAAACAGCATGAATTATGAGCTACTGATGGAGCCTCATGTGGTTGCCTGAGTAGCTAGAAATAACAACCAAGTCTCCATTATATGATGTTACTATCTGTGAAAGGAATGAAGGATAAACTGGATAATCTAGTCCTAAATATACCATGTGTAAAAAATAAAATATGGATTGGTCATGGCTTGACTGTCTTTAATATAGATCTACTTAATCAAGGCTGACATAAATTAAAATATGTGTATTCTATGCAACTTCTTTATTCCTTAATTTCAAATTCAAACTCATGATCCCACCAACTATTATGAAGATATGATTATCTCCCTTGTATTAATTGTCCTATAGAGGACACCACATGTTTTAAAATATGATTGATTTAACTAAATTTTAAAAAAAAATTATAACTTTCGCCCCAATATACAGCACTGTACTTTAGCAATTATGGCATGCTGTGAATTAAAGTAATACCTGTTATCTCAATGGTAAGGTCAGATAAAGAAGCCCCTTTGGCATCGACAGTGAAGAGAGCAGACTGTTGACAGCAGACCATGCCCAGTCCTTCTCCGCTGGCTGAAATATCTGCTGTGTCCAAGTAATCAATGATATAAGGGCTACCTGAAATGACAGAACAAAGAAATTTAAAAAATTCAATTGGATTCCATTATATTTAATGGCTATATGGCTATATTTAAGCAATGAATCCACAGATGGTTAATGGGTTGCATGTGATGGTGAAGAAGAGGGCAATAACTCCTGAAATGTGGATATACACCCATTAGCTATCTTTCTATCTTCAATTGCATTGTTTACATTAGATGTATTCATATACAAAACATTGTAACCAATTAGTGTTAGCTCTAATTTCTATAAATAGCCCTAAAAGGTGTATGTACTTATATAACAAAGACAATGAATGGGATCTGGTTTTAATTTATGGAATGACAACCCCCCCCCCCAAAAAAAAAACCAACGATAATTTATTTACCAAATTTACTTATTCTTCTTGGGAGTTATTCACCCTGAATTAAATAAGGACAAATCTCAAATACATATTGTTACATAGTATATATATAAATGTTTATTTTATATAGACATACATCATTTACGTACAATCTTTCTCGCTCTCTCTATATGTGTGTGTGTGTGTGTGTGTGTGTATATATATATATATATATGTAATATGATGGCTAAAATGCCTTTGATAATAGGTTTTGTTGTTATGTACTGACCTAGGGTCAAAACAAAAATGACAACAACAAAAACTAGCTATAATAACAGCAATATTTCACTGACCAGGAATGCGATCAGAATTGAACTTGAGATGTACTTGATGCCTTGTAGCCTGCTGTGCAAGGATGGTGACTTCATATCGATTTGGATTCAAATAGTTCACGTGGTAAGGGACCGGTTTCCCTCCGGCAAAGACGTCCACCTGTAAATTACCCTCCCCAGCAGACGCAGTGTCCACTGGAAACAATAACAAAAGATATAAACAAATAAAACAAGATAAAACAAAACTGTTACATTATACATCGTAAAGAATGTTGACGAGTAAATCATCATCATCATCATCATCATCATTTGACGTCTGTTTTCCATGCTGGCATGGGTTGGACACACTTCCTGCAGAAACAGCAATTTTAACATGAATGAATGATGGTAGATTAAAGCAAGAACAACTGACATGACATGTCTGTTATCAAACGCTCATTGAAACCTTCTTTTCAGATGCTGAATGCCATCCCCTCTTCCCATGTTCCTGCCCTCATCCCTTACCACTTCCTCAGAGTTAGTGAAAGCATGTAGCCTAGTGGATAGGTTGTTGTATTTACAATCGCAAGAGCATCAGTTTGATTTCTGGACCAAGCTGTGCATTGTGTTCTTGAGAAAAACACTTCATTTCACATTGGCCCAGTCCACTGAGTTGTAAATAACTAAACCTGTAACGGACTGGTGTCCCATTTGGAGGTGGTGCTGTGATCTCGGTCACTTATATGCCTTGGGAAATGGTATCCTAAATCCAAGGGGGTTGAGGCGTATGAGAGAGGTAGGCATGATATTGTATAGATAAATATATATCAATGAAATTCCAACAGTCGAATTTTTACATTTTATATATTTTTTTTTACTACTTTACACTATTACATATTATGTCAAAACCAGTACTTTCATGCTTTCTGCAATCTTCAGGTTTATACAATAGCAGTATTAACTAACAGTTATGATTCACAATTGATAGCTGTCATAAAAACACATACACACACACTTTTCACTTCAAAAACATCCCATCCATGATGTTAATATTTAAAACAATGCTGGTGTCACACATAAAGCACCTGTGTTGGTGCCATATAAAAAGCACCTGTAAAGTCTAGTCTGTGAAGTGGCTGGCATTAGGAAGGGCATCCAGCATGGAAACCATGCCAAAATAGACAATGGGATTTGGTGCAGCTCTCTGGCTTGCTAACTCCTGTCAAACCATTCTATCCATGCCAGCATGGAAAACGGACATTGAACGATGACGATTGGATTAATTAATAGAATAATAACAATGCTGAAGAATTATAATACAAACCTGTAAATTTACAGGGTACACCAACAATTCCTTGAGGAATTTCAGAGACTTTTACAAGACTTGCATCATAGCACTTCACTTGGAATGGACTGTTTTTGATAGGGTTGCCACCGTATGTGACACTGACTTCATGTTCCCCTGTGGGTTTGGTAAATTAGAAGAAAAAAAGTTAAAAACATATCAGTAAATTAATCATAATCTCAAATAAGGTTTAATAAATGTATCTTAATTTAATTATTTCATGTTGTATGTGTATGTGTATGTGCATATGTGTACGTGTGTGTATATGTGTGTGAGCGTGTATGAGTGTGAGTGCATGTGTGAATGTGTGTGTCCTTCCCTTTTAGAGAAACATCCCTTCTGATAATTGTTCTACAACAAATTACAGATACACCCTTGTCCCTTTCACTATCAGAAATGTTGTGAATCAGTGATTGGATCATTAGAAACCTGCATTTAATGAGGCCATTGGTCACCAATTACAATATTAAAAAAATGTAAATGAAGAGTCATTACCAAAATACATTAAGTACCATTTGCTTCTATGCTGAAATTAAGTCTCCAGCTTATTTTACGTTTTAAGCCTACTAGGATTCTGGCTATGTTTATATATATATATATATATATATATATATATATAGTAAGCAAAGAATGGAAGTATTGGTGTCACAAATATTCTTTGGTTACAACTGTTTCAACAACATATGGATAATAAATCATTTAACAAGTTGGAAAACATGAATATGAGCAATGTAACATTGTAACATTGAATATATAATAAAAGACCAATTGCTCATATTCATGTTTTCCAACTTGTTGTATGGTTTATTATCCATATGTTGTTGAAACAGTTGTAACAAAGGAATATATGTGACATCAATACCTCCATTCTTTGATTGTTATTTTATAATCTGTGACTGAGATTTTCAGGTTTGTGTGAAACCCATTGTTCATTTCTATACATTCTGTCAGCCAGTATTCAAATGAGTGCTGACTGAAGTAATCTTCTAGATTCTTGGATCCTCTGTCATTTGCATTATGTGTGTGTGTGTGTGTGTGTGTGTGTGTGTGTGTGTGTGTGTGTGTGTGTGTGTGTGTGTGTGTGTGTGTGTGTGTGTGTGTGTGTGTGTGTGTGTGTGTGTGTGTGTGTGTGTGTGGTGTTTTAAAGAATTATTCAACGTACCAACTTCTGTTGGAGTATACTCAACTTGGAATCCAAGTTGAGGTGATCCTGTTAATTGGGATGGTATATTTCTACCAGATGGTGCTGAAAGGATTGGTTTGAAAAAATTCAAGTTGAGAAGGCGAAAATGAAAAGTAATCAGATAAATTACAAATTAATTTTAATTAAGTTCATTGATAAAATAAACACAAGCAAAAATAATTTATAAAAGCAAACAAAAATCGAAAGATATTTTTTGTTCTCTTTTGATATTTTAAAATAAAATGAAATTAAGAATTTTCCTTAGATTTCTGATTGCATAGAACATGCATTTTATGTTTTATGCAAGTAAAAGGTCCCTTTGAGTACAATAATTTCAATCACCATGTCATCACATGATCAAATAGTACATAATACTAGATCAGCTATGAACCAACGAGAAACCCTTTATGTGGTCATCTGAGCAGCTCAGAATAGCAGCCAAATCTCTAAGGGGTTTTTAATCACCAAATTATTTTCGTATAAGATTAAATATATATCTTTTCATTAAAATTATTTAATTCATATTAATTCAAACTAATATAGAAACCAAGGGTTTTAATATATAAGACTAAATATATATTTTGTATTATAATTATTTAATTCATACCATCTATGATATATTATATAATTTGTCTAATGAATTTATTGCCAGGTGATTAATTACATATATTTAATTAGATTCAATGGATGTCAAAGAAGGCATATGTGGTTCTGACAGCCCTAAACGATGATGAGACACAACTCGGTTGAATACATGATGTCTATGATCACTCCTGGAGTTTTTAGCACCCACGAAACAAAGTTAAATATATTCTTTAACTGATGATTATTAAGTCAACCTCGAAAGGATGAATGGCAAAGTGGAGCTAAGTGAGATGTGAACTTGGAATATAAAAGATGCTATTAAATACCTCATGGTATTAAGTTAGCATTCTATTGATCCATCCATTGATCACCCACCTACCCAAACAATCCTACGTACAACCAACCATCCTTATATAGAATTAACTAATGTTCTACTGTGTTCGAGATGGGAATTATGCTTTATGTTTTATATATACATATACATATATATATATATATATATACATATATATATA